>NC_061110.1:91257273-91284613 GCF_015104395.2 Macrobrachium nipponense | reverse complement strand
TTATGACTGGTCTACTTTAACATACAGATATATAGACATATTATGAATGGTCTACTCTTACACACATATACACACACATCATGAATGGTCTACTTTTACACTCGCATATACACATACATTATGAATGGTATATACTTATAAACATGCATATACACACATTTTGAATGGTCTACTCTTACACACATATACACACACATTATGAATGGTCTACTCTTATATACATACATATACACACACACATGAATGGTCTACTCTTATATACATACATATACGCACACAATGAATGGTCTACTCTTATATACATACATATACACAACAATGAATGGTCTACTCTTATATACATACATATACACACAATGAATGGTCTACTCTTATATACATACATATACACACACAATGAATGGTCTACTCTTATATACACACACATTATGAATGGTCTACTCTTATGTACATACATATACACACACAATGAATGGTCTACTCTTATATACATGCATATACACACACATTATGAATAGTCTACTCTTACACACATATAAACACACAGACACACAAAAAAAGGAGCACGTATTATCTAGAAAGTACCGGTGGAGAAAAAAAATGTAAGGTTTTTTTCTCTGATCTATACAAAAAAAAAAAAAAAAAAAAAAAACTTGTCTTACGCAAAAACGAAAAGATAACAGACCTATGCAACTAAGAGTATTGCAATAATTTGCCATTGACAGAGTCTATTTGGTCGTGAACCGGTTTGTTGAGAAAACTCTTTGGCTACGAGTCTGTGAGGTACAGATAATTTTAACAATCTCGTCATAATATCTGTTCACCTAAGGAAAGACAAGACGCAATTCTGGCTTCATAATTGTTTTTATTAAATAGTATTCAGAAGGTGAACCCTATTCATGTGAAACAAGCCCATCAAAAGGGCCAATGACATGAAATTCAAGCCTCCAAAGAATATGGTGTTCATTAGGATAAGTAAGACGAGGTAAAGGGAAATACAGAAATAAGAGATCTTATTGAAAAAATTAATTAATAAATAATTAAAAATGTATTCAAATGCAAGGTATTATTGCATTGCATCTTCGCTTGAACTTCTCAAGTTTCAATTGCACGACATCCTCAGCAGGGAGGCAGTTCCTTCCACAGTCCTACGGTGTGAGGAATGAAGGACCTCTGGTACATTTACTCCATATTGGTGCTGCTGTTCAGCGAATCTGGTTAACATCGACAGGAAAAGATGATCGGGGATCAATTATGAATGTGAAAAGTCCCTTTTAAAATACAAGGTGTCCATAAAGTCCCAGCACCATTACAAGTAATTATTGCTCAGAAACCATTATAACATAAGAGTAATGCAGTTTTTTGTAGAATAAAGTGCTCTGAATGTAAAGTTTAGGAAATGTAGAACTTCTACAAAAAAAACTGCGTTACTCTATGTTATATGGTTTTTGAGCAATAAATAATTGTAATGGTACTGGGACTTTATGGACACCCTGTACAACTTATGAAAAAGTGACAACCCTCACCTATAGATTAATGGTAACATTATCCAATGTATTTCGATCACAATTCCATTTTTCCAGTCGTTCGTGTACATGGATTATAAATTCGTGAAACTAGTGCAATTTTGAACAACCTACCACAGACGTATGGAAATCGGTGACAAATCTACCTCACACAACGTGAATTATTCTAAGAAAGTCAGTCTTGTGCCGACATTGGTAAAATTCATTGCTGCTCTCTGCAGACGTCTCCTGAATTCTGTCTGCTGACATCTCCTGAATTCTCTCTGCTGACATCTCCTGGCTCTGTCTGACTGACATCTCCGAATTTTCTGCTGCTGAAGGCTCTATCTGCTGTGACATCTCCTGATCTAGCTGGCTTATGCTCTCATGAAGGTCTGGCTACTGACATCTCCTGAATTCTCTCTGCTGACATCTCCTGAATTCTGCCTGCTGACATCTCCTGAATTATCTCTGCTGACATCTCCTAAATTCTGCTTGCTGACATCTCCAGAATTCTGCCTGCTGACATCTCCTGAATTCTCTCTGCTGACATCTCCTGAATTCTCTCTGCTGACATCTCCTGAATTCTGTCTGCTGACGTCTCCTGAATTCTGTCTGCTGACATCTCCTGAATTCTGTCTGCTGACAGCTCCTGAATTCTGTCTGCTGACGTCTCCTGAATTCAGGTATATTCGGTTATATTTTTTATTCCCTCATATTTATCTATTTATCAACTTTTCCTATACCCTTCCCTTCCCCCCCCCCCCTCCCACCCCCTTCTCTCTCTCTCTGCTCTCTCTCTCTCTCTCTCTCTCTCTCTCTCTCTCTCTCTCTCTCTCTCTCAGCAGTCAGATTTACTTCAGGATTCCTACTGAGTAATCATGTAGCATGTTGAATCTGCTCATAAGAGTTTATTGCTCTCTCTCTCTCATATAGGTTCATAGCTGAAAATTGAAAGATAGAAAGAAAAAAGACGAGAGAAAAAAAACCATGAAAGAAAGAAAGATGAGAAACAAATAAAAAAATAAAGGAAGAAAGGAAGATACAGACAGTCAAAGATTAACCTTCTACCATAATGCCATCTCGGAGTCGGATGACGTCATCAGTGGCCTTCAGGGAGGGATTACTACTGATATACCTGAGCTACCTGCGGTAATAGATTGAAGCTATGGCATGTGGCAGGTGTGTCGAGTGTCTCACCTTTACCTAGAAATGAGAAAATCGATTCTATCGAAGTGTCGAATACAAAAAAAAAAAAAAAAAAAAAAAAAAAAAAAAAAATGCAATGCGTTGATACCCTAAAACGTTTCTCCTTGTACTTTGAATGGCTTATTAACGCTTTTATATATCTGTTAATTAATTTTAATTTATTCATTCAATTTCGTTTTCTAATGACTGACATCTTGCTTTATCTCCTGTTATTACCTGCAATTTCATTCAAATGAACACCTTAACATTCCTTGAAAGCTTTAATTCAAAGTCAATAGCCCCTGCAGACCTGTCCATATGAATAAGGTTCTTCTCCTCAATAATAATAATAATAATAATAATAATAATAATAATAATAATAATAATAATAATAATAATAATAATAATAATAATAATAATGTGCAAAAATAAGGTAAAATCTTTAGCTAGAACCAAATTACGTTCATTTACTAGAAAATATAAAAAAAATATAAACAAAAAGTTTTGTCGAATCAAATTCAATCTATTCACGAAGATAAAATCTGAATAGAAAAAAATCGCAAAATCTTTTTTCGAACCGATACCAACCTGTTCACCAAGACTGCAAAATGTAGTACTGCGGCCACACACACACACACATGTACGTACGTACGTACGCCCTTTAAACCACACATACGTACGAATGTCCGTCCTTTTAAACCACACACATAAGCACGTCCTTTTAAACCACACAAATACGGGCGTACGTACGCCCTTTTAAACCACACGCATACGCACGCACGTACGCCCTTTTAAACCACGCACATACGTACGTATGCCATTTTAAACCACACACATACGTACGTAAGCCTTTTAAATCCTGCAACAAACGCGTTGAAACCCGAAACGCTAAAACAGGACTCCTCATAAAAGGATTCTGGCAAATCCTATCCGCAGCGTCCACACACATACACACACACACACACACACAACAGCAGCAGCAGAGCAGAGCTGAAAACGTGGGATCGGATTCTCCTGCAACAATAAAAGCCTTGCAAAAGGGGATCAAGGCTTAACCGTGGATCAAACCGTGGAAACCTTTTACCCTTAGCCTCTCTATTGGCTTCTACGCAAGAGATCTCGAAAGCTATCTATCTATACCTCCATTTGGTAAGTCGGATGTTGCGCGCGCATCCGTCTGTTTGCAAAATGCAAAACGCTTTCAAAACCACCACCGGCTTGCTTGCTTGCCTGCTCTTACCTCTGTGTCTGTCTGCATGTGTGTGTGTGTGTGTGTGCGCGCGTGTGTGTTAGCCTACATTTATGAAGGGAATGAAAGAAGTCTAAACTCTCTCTCTTCTTCTTCCTCTTCACCAACAGTGTTACCATCATCAAACAAACAAACGAGAGAGAGAAAAAAAAATTTGCTCCTGACCAACAGCCCACCAGTTCACCCAGCTTACGTCTAAACGGGTACTAGCGTCGGCTGGTCTTGACAGCTGTGGAGTGAGGCTAGCAGCCTCATTACCCTCGACATGTTGAGAATGAGAACTATAGGTATAACTATATATATATATATATATATATATATATATATATATATATATATATATATATATATATATATGTGTGTGTGTGTGTGTGTGTGTGTGTGTGTGTGTGTGTGTATGTGTGTGTGTGTGTGTAGAGTAGTCAAGCTTTCCTTTCCAGACCCGACGATGATATTGGCCAGATTTGGACAAATCACATTCATGACATTACCCCATTTTTTTGTGTGGGGGGGGGGGGGGCAGGAAAAGGAAAACAATATACGTTTTTCTAACAACCTCTTCGAGTTATGGTGGCAAATAATCGATGAACTTTACATATATTATATAACTAATAATCTTTAAAGGTCGGGAACTTACATGAACATGAAAGCCTTTCGGGCATTTAATTATCAAGGATTGAGCCACTATAGTAGATTCACATCAACCGTGCATTTGATGTCTAGGCAAGTCCCTTACGACGCTCCTGATTGGGTACTGATAAGCCAGGCACAGGGCTGGAAACTCTCAGTCTCTCGAGAGAGTTTACATGGTTAGGATCTACGTTCCACCTATCTTGAGGGATACGTCTTTCAAAAGTATCCCTCAGGAGAGGTGGAACATGCATCCTGCCTATGTGAACTCTCCCGAGAGAGTGGGAGTTTCCAGCCCTGTCATTGGCTTATCAACAGCCAACCAGGAGCGTCAAAAGGGACTGGCCTATAGACATCAAATGCACGGTTGATGTGAATCTACTACAGTACGGTTAGTCAATCGATATGTATTTGAATCAATGGACAGGTTTTGATTTTCTAGAAAAATGATCGATAAATCAATTCAGGTATAAACTGTTACAATCTTTCCTGAACTCAACGAAAGACTTTGCAGAAAATGTCGAGTCGTAAGTCCATCAATATTTTTGGCAATCTTGCAACAGACACAGTCTTGCAACAGAAACATTAAAAAATAGATAAATAAATAAATAAACCAAAACCTGATTAAAATAAAATTATCTAAGTTTTCCCCACCTTATCTTACACACGAATTAGGAATAGAATTTCAAATGTTGGCCAAAGGCCAAGCGTTGGGGCTTATGAGAGCACTCAGCGCTGAATCGGAAATTGAGAGTAAAACGGTTTGGAAGGGGTAACAGGAGGAAGACCTCAAAGCAGTTGCACTATAAAACAATTGTCAGAAGAAATTATGAACGGAGGCACAGTAAAAGGAATGAAAGGGGTTGTAGTTAGGGGCCGAAGAGACACTGCAAAGACCCTTAAGTAATGCTTAGAGCGCACAGAGTGAGGCTCACTCACGGCACTAACTCCCCTACGGAGTATCTTACACAGATCTGCCGACATTTGCACACGTCTTTACCAACGAACTTCGAACTTCCTGTATGATAACATTATCGAAGATTTATCAAGAACTCCTATTGATCTAATGATTTCATCTTCTTTACTGCGTGAGCAACTTTAAAAATAGTTATTTAAATCTAACATCTGCTGCATTAACATTAACATTTCGTTTTATTTACCTTCCTTCGATGTTATCGGCGATAAGATCATTTTTCCCTTATAAATCCTTCTGGATCTCTCCCTCTCTCTCTCTAAAAAGCACCAAATATAAGCAACGTCACGAAAAAAGGGACTATTATCGTAAGGAGTAATTCGTACTCTCTCTCTCTCTCTCTCTCTCTCTCTCTCTCTCTCTCTCTTATAAATATTATTTTAAATGACCACGACAAATGGATTAATATCGTATTGAATAATTCACAGACTCCTCTCTCTCTCTATTGAGTAATTCATAGACTCCTCTCTCTCTCTCTCTCTCTCTCTCTCTCTCTCTCTCTCTCTCTCTCTCTCTCTCTCTCTCTCTCTCTCTTTTAAAGCACCACTTAGTATTGGGTAATTCATAGTCTCTCTCTCTCTCTCTCTTCTCTCCTCTTCTCTCTCTCGCTCTCGCTTCTCTCTCTCCTCTCTATATATAATATATATATATATATATATATATTATATAATAATATATATATATATAGATTATATATATATATATCATATATATATATATATATAAGAAAGAACCCTTAAGGAAGAAACACTACTAAAGGACTGTTACCGTAAGGAGTAATTCATAGACTCACTCTCTCTCTCTCTCTCTCCTCTCTCTCTCTCTCTCTCTCTCTCTCTCTCTCTCTCTCTCATAACATAACATTGGCATCTAGGTCGGCGGTGTTTTCACTGGTATTTTACCGTGCCAGTAACTTGATTTATAGCCGAGTCGACTGAGCGCCCCAATCACGATATACAACAGACCTTCTCTCATTGATTTCCATTCATTTTTTTAATTCAAATGTTCTACATTTGGCATTTTCAAAGCATCATGTGTTTTATTTTCAATTTTTTTTTCTTTTTTTTCTTTGCTTGAAAAAATTGTTTCCTCTCAGAATGTGTGTGTGTGTGTGTGTGCGTACTACCACTATATATTTCGTCAATGTAACTTCATCTGTCATTCATTCACTGCTGCTTGATAAGGGTTATATATATATATATATATTATATCTATATATATATATATATATATATATATATATATATATATATATTTATATATATATATATATATATATATATATATATATATATATATATATATATATAACCCTTATCAAGCAGCAGTGAATGAATGACAGATGATATGTATATATATATACATATATATATATATAATGTATATATATACATATCATTTATTAATATATATATATATATATATATATAATATATATATATATATATATCCAAATTTTCCATTTCGAAAAACCCTCAATCAAAGATTATTTCTCTATATAAAGGCAAAGACTATATTTCGGTGCTCTGACTACCACTATATATTTCGCCAATATAACTTTATTTATCTGTCATTCACTTCTTGATAAAGTTATATATAAATATATAAATATATAAATTATATTATCGGTTATAATAATGAGATATATATCTATATATATAATATTATTATCTATGTAATTAATATATTAATATATATATTATATGAATAAATGATATGTATCTTTATATATATAATATAAATATACATATCATTTGATTCATATAAAATTCTATACAATTGTTTATATATTATATTATTATCTAATATATATCCAAAATTTCCATCTCGAAAAACCCTTAATCAAAGATTATTTCTTTATATATATTATACAGGTCACTCACGGCGGACCACTAGAACGCTTTCTTTCATCTCAGATCTGTCAGTTCCATCGGCCGCCGACCGCTCGGAATATTATTTCCTTCGATAAAAATGTGACGCGGAATTCCTCCTTCGCAAATAAAACTGCCGATAAATAAAACGTACCTATACCCGACCGGAACCGTTACGTACAGCGTACTTTTTTTTTATCGATACATTCCGAATACCGGCTGCTACTGGCACCGATCGAAAAACAGTAAAAGTAAATACGATTGTGATTGAGGAATTCGATTCTCTTTTAAGGCATCTTTTGGCTTACTCGGGGAGTTAGCCTATGAGTTACTTTGTTGTTGTTGTTGTTGTTGTTGTTCTTGCTGTTTTATTTCTTGTTGGGGATAGGAAAGGTCTATGGAAAAGGCTAAAAAGGTCTGAAAAAGGTGTTTCGCGTTGAGTTAAAGATACAAGAATGTTAGAATATGATATTTATGATTTATTTATTAGAACGAGGATGTAAAAGATAAATAACGTGCATGTTAAACAGTACAGAACAATTATTTATAATAAAATACAATTATTTATAATAAAATATAGCGTATTTATTTTAATTTCCGGTGGTGAAACAAAGCGCTTTTTGACGGCAGATTTTAGTACGTGCCCTGAACAAGCTGGAGGTCGGATTATGCCTTGCACTGTTTTATGATAGTTCCTAATGATGTCCAGATGTTCCAGTCAGGTTTCATACAAAGATTCTACACAACAGATACTAAATAATATCATATATCTTTAAACTAACATGACATAATCTACTACATCGGTGGGCCAACCTATGGGGGTGACTCGGCGCTGAAAATAAAGCTGAATTAATTGCTAGAGAGGGTGGAAAGTAAGATAGAAGGAAGAGAATATGAAAGGAGGCATAGTAAAAGAAACTAAATAGGTTGCAGTTGGGACTTATGAGGTCATTCAGCGCTGAAAGGAAAACTGAGGGTAAAAGGTTACAAAGGTGTAACGGGAGAGGATTCAGGAAAGTACGATGGAAGAAGAATATGAACGGAGGTACAGTAAGAGAAACGAAAGGGGTTGCAGCAGCTAGGGGCCTTAAGAAGGGACGCCGTGACGAATTTCAGACAATGCATACAGTGCACTTTGTGAGGTGCACTGACGGCACTACCACCCTTCTACGGGGATATGAAACGTTATAGACTTTTCCTGGGAATCCTTTTCTTCTTACTGTGCAATCGTAATCAAAAGAAAATTCACACAAAAAAGAAATAAAAAACGAAAACGAATTTACACACGTGATATCAATTTATAGATATGTTTGTATTTACCTTCCGAGCGAGGTCACAAACAATCGAGTTTGGCAAACAAGATTCGCGCGTTTGTTGCCACAGGTGAGAGAGAGAGAGAGAGAGAGAGAGAGAGAGAGAGAGAGAGCGACTCAGTCGGCCACACAAACTCACGCACAAACAAAGTTGGGACTCGAGGGTGGCTTCGATTTCGTCGAACATTGGGTTCACAGCTGTCCCTTCTTTTAACGTATTCCTTTCCTTGGCCCTCTTTATTAATTCATTTTTCCCCCCTTTTTTAATAAGTGAGTTCTCTTCTTTTTTTTTTATTCCCCTTTACCTCCTCTTACTTCTTCCTAAAGAACACCTGGATATTCTTTGGAAGCTTGAATTTAAAGTCTACGGCCCCTTTGGTGGGCTTAATATGAACAGGGTTCATCTCTTGAATAATAATAATAATAATAATAATAATAATAATAATAATAATAATAATAATAATGCACTGCTAAATGTTATTGCAACATCAGCTGTATTCAATTTATAACATTCAACACCACATGTCAGAAAGAGGGTCTACTACCTACATATAATAATAATAATAATAATAATAAAATAATAATAATAATAATAATAATAATAATAATAATAATAATAATAATAATCTGTTACTTCTTTCAAATGAACACCATATTCTTTGGAAACTTGAATTTCAAGTCTACGGCCCCTTTGGTGGGCTTGTCCATTTGATTAATAATATAGTGCTGAATGTTATTGCTGCATCATCTATATATTCAGTTTATAATATTCAACACTACATGCCCGAAAGAGGGTCTACTACTTACATATAATAATAATAATAATAATAATAATAATAATAATAATAATAATAATAATAATAATAATAATTTTTTTCCTCTGGTTTGCCTCTGTAACTCCAGTTCTCTGGTTGTTGGTTAATGTCGTTGTGGTGGTAAGTTGCTGGATGACGACCTCCAAGTACCTGACCGTCTTCCCCTTCAATTGGGTTGAATACCTGGCTGCCGGATGAAGCTCCTCTGGTTCCATTTACGTCATTGTCGTTTAATTCTTCATTTCTTTCCATCATTGCTGAGTTTTGCTATTTAACCCATAGGTGGACTAACCCTACCCCATCAGGGATAGGTACTCATTTACAGCTGAGTAGACTGAGGAAATTATGGTAAAGATCCTTTCCCAAGGAATCAACGCAGAGGAGAGCGGTCACCCATCCAACGACAGACCAGCCCCAATGTTGCTTAACCAGTCAATTGACGACCTAACCCACTCTGCCACTAGGCGCGATCCCAAGATCCCTGAAAAGGAATCTGGAAAATCTAGAGGCCCAAGTAGCTCCACGACTCATGCAGAAGAGTGTGATCCTAGAAACGGCGCACATAGTAAGAAGAGTGATGGACTCCTAAGGAGGCAGGATGCAACCCGGAACACCACACTATAAATACCACCCAGTAGAATTGGAGGATTGTGATAACCAACCCCCCCTCCTCACCAAAAAAAAAAAAAAATAAATAAATAAATAATAATAATAATAATAATAATAATAATAATAATAATATAATAATAATATATAACTAATAATAATAATAATAATAATAATAATAATAATAATAATAATAATTGTTCACGTATACGTAATCTTGGTACACTCTAATATTAAAATAATAATAATAAATAATAATAATAATAATAATAATAATAATAATAATAATAATAATAATAATAATAATAATAAGTTATTGAAAAATATTGCAGCATTAGCTGCATTCAACTTGTAAATAGAAATTATTAGAAAAATAGAGAAGACTATTTACAAGTTGAATACGCTGATGCAGCAATATCTTTCAATAAGACTTGTTTGAAAGAGGGTCTCCTTCCAATATATACCAATAATAATAATAATAATAATAATAATAATAACACACACTTGCTCCCACGCACGCGCTGTCTTGGTGTACACAACCGTCCTCATCATCATTCCTTAAAGGACATACGTACTTTGGTACATACAAAACATAACTTGAATACGCGGCTGTGCTCGTAGTAAGCTGTAACGCCAGCAATTCATTCCCCGTTTTCAAAGGCCCTACACAGACAGACAGACAGACAGACCAGACTCCCTTGTTGTCAATCAACACAGTTCCTTTCATGAGTGAATGATGATTCTGTTTCGCCAGCGAGTATTAGCCAAGTTTCTTCGAAATTCGAGACCGCGCTCCAGGATGTGTGTGTGTGTGTTAATGATGGACCCTTTTAAGAGGTAGTGTAGAATAGCCCCTAAACGAATTGCAGAACAGAATAGTAAGTACAGACTTTTGTTTGTTTGTTTTGTTTTTGTTTGTATGTGTGTTTACGTTGCATGGAACCAGCGGTTATTCAGCAACGGGACCAACGGCTTGACGTGACTTCCGAACCACGTCGAGTGTGAACTTCTATCACCAGAAATACACTTCTCTCACTCCTCAATGGAATGGCCGAGAATCGAACTCGCGACCACCGAGGTGGGACGCCAACACCATACCAACCACGCCACTGAGGCGCTGTACAGACTTTTGGTCAAAGGCCACAAGCTCTGGGGACCTATATGAGGTCATTCAGCGCTGAAACTGACAGAAAAAATGGTCAGAAAGGAGTAACAGAAAAACCTCGCAGGTGGATAGCCTGATGGAAGAAAGATAATATGAATGGTAATACAGTAAAAGGAACGAAAGGGGGTTGTAGCTAGCTACTAGTTTGTTTTTTTTATAAATAGTTTGTTAATATCTTTATAAACAGTTTACCAATCTTGAGGTTAATTTTCATGGGAACAATACAAAACAATGAACAAAAGATTACCCCCAGTTTCCCCCGCAATACACTTAGCTTCGGGGATTCCCCCGTTGGCACAACCACTTTTTCAGGCAACTGTTGTTGCTATTCTTAGCAACATCGTAATAGCTACTATCATAATTGATAATTAAAGCTACTACCATAACTAGTCATTATTACTACTATCATAACGTAACTTATCATGATAACTACTATCATAATTGTTCATTATAACTACTATCGTAACTTAACTTATCATTATAAGTGCTATCATAATTGATCGTTATAACTACTATCACAAGATCATAGCTACCTACCAAAATTTACCTTATAACTATGATAATTATATAATTGACCATCCTAACTATTATTATAATTCATCATTATAACTACTATCATTTTTATCATTATAACTACTGTAACTGATCATTATAATTATCATAACTGATCATACCTACTATAAAAATTATTTTTATAACTATCATAACTGATCATCATAATTACTATTATAAACATTATAAATGTATATCATAAGTGACATATTTCCTCCTCTCTCATGATTGGCATTTTCTCTCCTTTTCATTTTCTTCCTTTTTGCAAATATATATATATATAATATATATAAAAAATATTATATAATATATATATATATATTATATATATACTATACATAATAAAACTATATATATACGTATTATTATTACACGTATTATAATCTTGTTTATATATTATATATAATATATCTATATATATATATATATAATATATATATATACGTATACATATATAAAACTATAATATATACGTTATATACAGCGTATATATATAATATAATATATATCTAATATAATATAATATAATATATATATGTGTGTGTGTGTGTGTGTGTGGTGTGTGTGTGTATACGTATTTTTTACAGAAACCTGGCTCCGGCCCCCTTTAAATATATATTACAAAAAATATATATTACACCTTCTGATGTTTACGAAAATGAATGAAGTGTTGATATACCTACGATAAACAACTAAGTAACAAAATGTAGCAAAATTTTCTACTTGACGATACACGATACCAGTGACGTTACAAGATGTTACAAGCCTGCGCTTGATCACAGCTATATAACAAAAAACCATTCTCTTGATAAAACCGAAAGCGATTATTAATATCTTTCTAATTCACTTCCGGTACCGGAAGGCGGAATCAACACGAAACTGCAGGTGAAACAGATGCTTGAGAAAGTCCTTCTTCTTCTTCTTCTTCTATTAATACATCATTTATTATTCTTGGTCACACAAACGTCACCTCCTACTAAATTCGGTTCACTTGTTCTGTGGCGGGACACGTGCAGGGCAAGTTTATACCTGGTGTCACCGAGACAAAGCAGCATTGACTCTCTCTCTCTCTCTTAATACCCCTCCACAAACCCCCTCCCCACTCCCCCACCCCTCCGAAAAGTATACGAAATTGGCACCAAGAGTTTCATTGAGTCGAAACAGACATGCGAAAGTGTGGGGCTTCGTGTACGTTGTTATGTATTCAGCATTCTAAACCAACAAGAAGTTTATTCTTATTGTTAAGTATGTTACATAAATACCTTTCTGTTCCTACTGTATAAAAGGAGACGTTCATTTCCTGATAAAATTCTAGGGAGAAGTAAAATGGAAAACCGAAATCAAATTCAAAAGACAACTTTTTGTAATATGCCGTGGGGATTTATACGTCTAAAATACTAATTGTGTAATCTAACCTTCGCGATGAACTCAGTCTTCACATAGAAAGACTGGGTTTATCATCCTTAGCTTCTGTGTGTCTTTGGATATCAGTCTATCAATGCCAAGCTGTCAGCAACAACATCGTGACCTTACTTGAAGACTTAAGGTCACACAAGAACAGCTGATCAGTCACGGACCAAGTGAGGATGCCCTCAAGATATATTTCAATTCTTTTACATACTACATACAAAAAAAATCTCTTTTACAGACAAGTTCCCAAAGTGCTTGGGGGCCTTTTCACTGTGACACGTCTTGTAAAGAGGAGGTTGTGCTTATGGTTTGCCCTATAAATTTTCATTTATCCTCTATGAAAAAATCATATTAAAACTTTGGGAAGTCTCCAATACTGCGAAGATACTGTCACATATATAATAGCAGTCCTTACCATTCAAGTATAGACTATCCAGTTTTCTATCATATTTTTAATTGGTTTGTATAGATCTGCTATTTTGGGAGGAATGTGCCTTTTGAAACACACACACACACACACAGAGAGAGAGAGAGAGAGAGAGAGAGAGAGAGAGAGAAGAGAGAGAGAGAGAATATCTTACGAATGGTTGCACCCCAGCAGGTTAAAGGGAAGACCACCTCGTCAAGGGCCTCCAGCTACCGTTCAAATATCACGAATGAATTTCTAGGAAAGACTTCTAACAATAAGAGCAAAGATAAATATATGTCGTGTGGCGTCGAATCGTCTAGAGAGGCTCGATCTTCTGTCATCCCTGACAAAAAAAAAAATGAATTAAGTTCTGCGCAGCTGAAAGATGCTCATGTCCCAAGATTTTAATAAGAGCTGCAGATTTGAAACGGGGTGTTAAGAACCTTTGCAAGGTTGCATCATTAAGATAATATCAGACTGTATTCTCTCTGAACAACTGCACAGTCAGACTCTTCATATCTCTTTTTCTATGTCCCCAGATGCGTCAGTGACCTTAGCGGCTGTGACGCCACGCAAATGGCAGTGATTAAATAATTAATTGGCGACCAGCCTTTGACCAAGGGGCTGGCTTGAAAAATTTTTTGAGTGGGGTTACCAAGGGGTTTCAGCCCCCTTATCCCAGGAGAAGTCATTTTTGTAAAATCGGGTCGATAAGAAGTCAACATTTGTAATCTGAATAACCGTCTGTACATCCGAAAGAGGAAGATTATTAATAAAATAAATAAAAAAAAACTTAAATTCTGACGATGCTCGCATCATAAATGTCCGACATCCAAACCTGTCGAAATCTCTGCTTAACAATAAACTTTTAAAATACCTTATAACTATAAGAAAATCTTCCTCTTCACGCGTCGCTGCGTGACCAAGCACCCAATAACTTTCAGGGGTGATTACTGTCACCCAGACTTCATTTCATCAAGACGACAGACGAGAATAATCTGTGTTCAGAAATAAAGGCCATCTTCTGAAAGATTCAAGATTTCCAAGAAGTCTCGGAATTGTGCCAACTCTGGCGCGGATTCATAGAGAGAGAGAGAGAGAGAGAGAGAGGATAGAGAGGAGAGAGAAGGGGGGGAGGAGGAGAGAGGGGAGAGAATCGTCACGTGTATTACAGTCTCTTACCCTGTGGTTGGTCATTCACGCTTGTCTCAAGACCTCATGTCTGAAGCATTAATTATTGAAACTAGGACACTGTTTGGGGCTGCAATGCGCACCTAATGATGGTCCCGTATTATTATTATTAATATTAAATTTTCATCATTATTATTATTATTATTATTATTATTATTATTATTATTATTATTATTATTATTTATTCGAGTCTGTAAGTTTCTCGAACGCGGACCATAAGAGACACGAAAATCTTAGATAAACAGATGGTCCCGCTCAACAAAAAAAAGAAAGAAAGAAAGAAAGAAAAAACAGACGCACCCACACAAGAAAATCAACGGGAAAAGGGTGCATTAAGATACAATGATTCATCAAGACAAACACTTTATCTCCACGACACCCATAAAAGTTATCAAGATTTTTTTATCGTAGAAAAAAAAATGGCTATATAGATTCAACACTTAAATGTAGATTAGGTCTGCCGAGGCAGAAAATAGCCACTCTCTGTCTCTCTCTCTCCTCTTCTTGATGTTTTAAACAAGAGATAGTGCCAAGGTCAAGTGGGGGTGAGTTCCTGCTACAGACTGAGGGGAACATGTGCGTGCATTTGTGTGTGCGTGCACGTGTGTGTGAATGTGTGTGCTTATTTTTTGCACACGCAACCACGCGTGCTTTTGTTCGTCTGCTCTGGTTGTTTATTCATTTCTTCAACTGGAATATAATTCTTTCTCTCTCTTCTTTGTGTTTCTCTCTGTCTTTCTCTATTCCTCTTTTTTGTTCTTTCTCTTCTCCCCCTCCCCCTTTCTTACTCTTTTTCTTGCGCGCGCGCTCTCTCTCTCCCGCCTTGCTTGTTATACTACCTCCCTCTCTCTCTCTCTCTCTCTCTCCTTTCTTGCTCTGCCACCTCTGTCTCTTTTCTTTCTTGCTCTACCCATCTCCCCTCCTCTCTCTCTCTCTCTCTTCCTCGCTCCCGCTTTTCTTATTCTCTCCCCTCAACCCTCTCTCTCTCTCTCTCTCTCAGCACGAACGATGGACGTCCTCAATGCAAGCGAGACGGTCTAATATAGTTTTGATTTGTTTATGTGTCCGCGAGAATAAATACCGTCTGCGAAGAAGAAGAAGAAGAAGAAGAAGAAGAAGAAGAAGGAGTAGTGAGTGTCTAGAGCCACAGACGAATAAACATACCCCCCAAAAGAAAGAGGCGACGATAACGGCGAAGAAGGATTGTAAACAAAAGGAATTGCGTATTCCAAGTGGGAGCTTCCTCAATATATACATAATATATACTATGATATAAGCGAGTGCCCAGAGAAAGTTGAGAACCTTAAGCGTATTTGAACGTTTATTTGGTGTGTGTGTGTGTGTGTGTCTGTGTCTCTGTTTATGTATATGTATATATATATACTTATGTATTCATCATATATATCATATATATATATATATATATATATATATATATATATATATATATATATATGACTGCGTGTTTGTTTATTAAAAAATACGGCTAGCTTATATGTATATATATATATATATATATATATATATATATATATATATATATATATACACATACACGGTCCCTTTTTAACGATTATCCTTATGTAACTATTATCAATACAGGGCCTCTTAACTCATGCAATTCCTCACACTTCTCTAAATACTCTTGCCATTACAAAAGACTGCGATACAAGATGCAACATCTTAAGAAAAGTTATATATGTTCCAGAACATGTAAAGCGGGTTGGGTGTAATACAGACCATAATATACCTATCTAGGAAATAGTCGAAAATCCAAACACATTTTTTTGATACATGCAGTGAATAGGATTTGGGAAATGATTATTATATAATTATTCAACTTTCTAACACGGAAGTAATATAGAGGTTACGTTCTGTGTAGGCAAAGACAAGTCGTCAACGGCCAAGTCGAGGAAATTCGTGTTTATACAAGAGACGGTTGCTTTTTCCCGTTAATTTAAATACATACTTTCTTATAATTTCCGTATGTTCGTATGTATTTACTATTCCTACATCCTAGCAAACACACATATCTATCTATCTATCTATCTATCTCTCTCTCTATCTATCTATATATATTTATTATATATATTATAATATATATATATATATATATATATATATATTTAACTTTATCACTTACACTATTGTTCTGTGCATTAATACAATTACTACATGGATATTTATTTGCAAATGAATATCTCCGCTTGATACCATCCAGTTGAGGTCCTGTTAGTAATATACGTATATGTATAAAATATATATACTACATATATGTGTATATATATTTATATACAAGTGTATATATATATATTATATAAGTATTATATATATATATACATACATACAAAAAAGAAACAAATCAGATAAAAAGAAATAATTCTTGATAACGCAAGGAAACCCATCAAAACCGGCAGAAACAAACAAACATACAAACAAATATATATATATATAAAATTCACACACCCGGATACAGAACTTGTCAAAAACTTTATGACCGAACGGGCAAAATTAGCTTTTGAAATCTCTCCTTTGACATTTTCTCCTCAAAAGGTAAACCACGAAAATTGTCATAGATCAGAAAAAGAGGCAAAATTAATTAGTCCGAAAGAGATTATCACAAGGCTTCCCACGAGAGATGATCGTTAGAGACATATACGAGAACATTGTAAAATCTACATTTTTCTTAAGAGAGTTCACATATCTTGCCCCATCCCCCCCCCACCCTTTTTTCGGTTTGACAGTGTCACCTTCTCTCCTCTCTCTCTCTCTCTCTCTTTTGATGTCAGTCCGATTTTCTGCTTCAAATGACCCCAAGTTCAAAAGACAGTGTGTCCTCGAGAGAGAGAGAGAGAGAGAGATACTAAGTTTTCGTTAGAGGAAACTTATAGAAAGAATGAATTTCCTGCCATAAATAATGAGAGAGAGAGAGAGAGAGAGAGAGAGAGAGAGAGAGAGAGAGAGACCTTACCTTACAGACCTTACAGTTCGTTCGGGTTGCCCCAGGTCCCTCAGTGTGAGGCACCTCTAATGTCTACCAGAGAGTTGCTAGTACATCTTCCGGTATATTTTGCATCTTCCAATCTTGGATGGTCTGGGATGCAGTTTAGATATTTGTCGAGCTTATTCTTAAACACATCTACGCTCACTCCTGATATATTCCTCAGATGAGCTGGCAATGCATTGAATAGACGCTGCATTATCAATGTTGGTGCGTAGTGGATTAATGTCCTGTGTGCTTTCCTTATTTTTCCTGGTATAGTTTTGGGCACTATTAATCTACCTCTGCTTGCTCTTTCTGATATTTTTAGTTCCATGATGTTTTCTGCTATTCCTTCTATCTGTTTCCATGCCTGAATTATCATGTAGCGTTCTCTTCTCCTTTCTAGACTATATAATTTTAAGGATTGTAGTCTTTCCCAGTAATCAAGGTCCTTAACTTCTTCTATTCTAGCTGTAAAGGACCTTTGTACACTCTCTATTTGTGCAATATCCTTTTGATAGTGTGGGTACCATATCATATTGCAATATTCAAGTGGACTACGAACATATGTTTTATAAAGCATAATCATGTGTTCAGCTTTTCTTGTTTTGAAGTGCCGTAACAATATTCCCATTTTTGCTTTACATATTGCCAACAGAATTGCTATTTGATCATTGCATAACATGTCCTATTCATCATCACACCAAGGTCTTTAACTGCTTCCTTATTTGTGATTGTCTCATTATTAGGTCCCCTATATGCATATAGCTTTCCTTCTCTGTCTCCATAATTTATTGATTCAAATTTATCAGAGTTAAATACCATCCTATTTACCTCTGCCCAATCATATACTCTGTTAAGGTCTCTTTGTAGAGCGTTCCTATCTTCATCACAAGTAATTTCTCTACTTATTCTTGTGTCATCTGCGAAACTACTCACTACCGAATCCTTAACATTACTGTCTATGTCTTCAATCATAATAACAAACAGTATTGCAGCTAACACCGTACCTTGTGGCACACCGGATATTACCTTGGCTTCATCCGATTTCTCGTCGTTTGCAATAACTATCTGTTTTCTGTTGTGTAAAAATTCTTTTAACCATCTTCCTACTTTATCCACGATATTGTGTTTTCTAATTTTCTTCGCTAATATATTATGGTCTACCTTGTCAAAAGCTTTTGCAAAGTCTAGATAAACCACATCTGTTTCATTTCCGCTTTTCATATTTTTGAATATGTTCTCACGGTGGACTAACAGTTGGGTTTGTGTACTTTTTTTCCGGGTACGAAACCATGTTGTTCCTATATTAAACAAAATTATTTTTTATTAAATGTTTCATAATATTTTTCTTCATTACCCTTTCATACACTTTCATAATATGTGATGTTAGACTCACAGGCCTATAATTACTTGCCTCTAGTCTTGATCCACTTTTGAAAGTAGGGGTAATATACGCTAATTTGTGCTCATCATAAATCTTGCCTGTATCTACACTTTGTCTTAATAATATTGCAAGTGGCTTTGCGATAGAATGAACTACTTTCTTTAACAAAATAGCAGGAACTCCATCAGGCCCTGCTGCAGCTCCATTTTTAATTTCATTAATAGCCTGCACAATATCAGCTTCATTAATATCTATGTCAGCTTAATATTCACTATTTTCATCCCTTACTTCTATATCATTATCTTCATTATCTATTCTAGGGGTGAATTCTCTCTTATATCGTTCTGCCAATATGTTGCAAATTTCCTTTTTTTCATTCGTTAATCTCCCTTCAATTCTTAGAGGGCCTATTTCTATTCTTCTTTTATTCATCTTCTTCGCGTATGAGTATAATAGTTTGGGGTTTTGCTTGATATTTAATACGGTTTTTTCTTCCAAGTCCCGTTTTTCATTTTCTTTTGATTGTATAATCTTTTGTTCTGCATTTTCTATCTTAATTTTTAGTTCTATAACTTTCCATGCATTTTTTCTTTTGCAAGACCTTTTTTCCACTTTCTGATTTTCTGGAACAAGATCCTTCTGTCTCTTTGTATGCATGACTGATGTTTACTTTTCTTCTTCGGTATATATTTATCCACTATTTTCTCTAATATTTTATATAATATCGCCGTATTTACCCTTGTGTCATCACTTACGAAAATGTTATCCCAATCTTTGTTTAATTCTTCATTTATTTCTGACCATTTTATATTTTTACTGTAGAAGTTGTATTTTCCATATCCTTCCCACTTTTTCATTTCTTACTTATCTCTGTTTTCACTTACTTTGGAATGGACTGTTAATTCTATGACATTATGGTCTAAAATACTCGCATTATAAACTATCATTTCTTTAACATAATTCATCTCGTTCACAAATACTAGGTCTAAAGTATTTTCCTTTCTTGTTGGCAGGTGATTTATTTGTTGAATGTTGTATTCTAGTAGCATATCTAATAGCTTTTCGAATTGCCTCTTATTTTCTGCACTACTATTACTCTCTTTTTTTATATGTATAAGTACATCCACAATCTCCTATTCGTTCTTTCCAGTCTACGAAAGGAAAGTTGAAGTCTCCAGATAGGAGAATAGTCCAGTCCTTGTGATTTCTACATATATCATCCAATTTTTCTATTATTAAGTCAAACTCTTTAGTATTAGGAGTCTATATATTACTATGGTTCATTAATTTTTCAGATTCAAATTCTACCGCTATTAGTTCACATTCTGAGTTACTATATTTCTCATATATTTTTCCTTGTTTTTTGTCTTTCCCATATATTGCGGTTCCCCCTTGATTCCTATTTTTTCTATCTGATCTATAAGTTTGGAACCCTTTTATTTGATCATCATTCCCAGTCTCTTGGGAATACCAGGTTTCACTTATATTCATTATATCTATTTTCTTTTCAATTTGGGTTAGTTCTTCTAAGTACTCTATTTTTCTTTTTGAGTTACTCGTAACTAAACCCTGCGCATTCATCACTATGATGGTTTGCGTGTTTTCTCCTTCATTTAATATTGGTAATAATAAGGATTTTCCCATGTCTCTTTCCTGTTCTGGTATGTTGTTCTTTTTTTCATTTCCAGAAATTCTGACATTAAAAAATCCAACTTTTTCATAATTTTGATCTTCCTTCATCATAGTTATTCATTTTGTGTCTGAATCTGCAATTTTCTCCGTATCTGCAATATCCTCTTGCATAATAAATACAGTTATTATCTCTTGAGTAGAATCTTGGAGCTGTTGCTTTGAAACTTTTTGCTGACACCTCTGCATATCTCGTTGATGGCTTGCTTTTTTCTTTTACCTGATATTCTTCATTCCTCTCTTTATTTGTTTCTTTCTTATTTTGGATTTTATTACTTGATTGGTTATTTATTTGATTATATTCATGGCTACAGGTGCATATATTTAACATTTTTTGTCGAACTTACATCCTTTTCCTTCTTTTAGGTTTTTGCATATTTTTGGATGCAGATCTCTGCAATCATCCTCATAGCCATCTAGAGAGAGAGAGAATTGCTATTATTTTGTGGTCAGGGAAAAATATAGAGAGGATAATTATACTGTGATAAATAATGAGAGAGAGAGAAAGAGAGATACTAAGTTTTGCTTAGAGGAAACATAAAGAAAGAATGAATTTCCTGCCATAAATAATGAAGAGAGAGAGAGAGAGAGAGAGAGGAGAGGAGAAGAAATCGAGAGATAGAGACAGAGGGAAAAAATAAGAGACGAGGAAAATAATGAGAGAGGAGAGAAAGAGAGAATACTTTAAGTTTTGCTTAGAGGAAACATAAATGAAAGATGATTTCCTGCCATTAAATACAATGAAGAGAGAGATGAGAGAGAGAGAGAGAGAGAGAGAGAGACGGAGAGAGATGAGAGAGAGAGAGAGAGAGAGAGAGATTACTATATTTTGTGGTTTCAGGAAAAAATCTAGAGAGGATGATTGTACGTGATAAAATGAGAGAGAGAGAGAGAGAGAGAGAGAGAAGAGAGAGAGGAAGAGAGAGGAGAAAGAGAGACACTAAGTTTTGGTTAGAGGAAACATATAGAAATAAGAATTTCCTGCCATAATAAGAGGAGAGAGAGAGAGAGAGAGAGAGAGAGAGAGAGATTCCATTTTGTGGCCAGGGAAAAATATAGAGAGGATGATTATACTGTGATAAATAATGAGAGAGAGAGAGAAAGAGAGATACTAAGTTTTCGTTAGGGGAAACATATAGAAAGGATGAATTCCTGCCATAAATAATGAAGAGATAGAGGAGAGAGCGAGAGAGAGAGAGAGAGAGAGAGAGAGAGAATTACCATTAATTTTTGTGGCCAGGGAAAATATAGAGAGGATGATTATCTGTTGATAAATAATGGAGAGAGAAGAGAAAGAGATATACTAAAGTTTTCGTTTAGGGGAAACATATAGAAAGGTGAATTTCCCTGCCATAAATAAATGGAGAGAGAAGAGAGAGGGAGAGAGAGAGAGGGGGGGGGGGGGGGGGGAGGGGGTGGTGTTTATTTGCTCCTTTCTGGCAGGAAAGGGGAAAACGCAGACATGATCTAACAACCACTGACGTCAAACCAGGAGTGGGTTTTTCCGCCACTAAGAATAGAAAGGGCATATCTCCCATGAGCAAGTGCCCGGATGAGGAAGCAGAGAGAGAGAGAGAGAGGAGAGAGAGAGAGAGAGAGAGAGAGAGAGAGAGACGTTGGAGCGTTGGAGCACCCACTAATCAGGGCTGAAACTTCCGTGACAACTTCACGACACTTTTGCATGCCCTGTGTCTCTTTCCTTAATCGCTCGAGTTGTATATTTGTAAGAGCAATTTGCTTCATTTTTAATTCACTCTCAGTTCTGGTTTTGTTTACTCTGGCGAAGTGTTTATATTATAAGCCTATTTTTAAGGACAGGTTTGCTTTCTTTAAGATGGAAAATCACTAGGCAAAATAAAATTTAAAAAATGAAAAACGACACTTCAATAACCGGAATCAATATGCTCAAGAATATCTTACAATTATTATATATATCTATATATATCTATATATATATATATATATATATATATATATTATATTACCTTACACGCAAAATGAAACGTTCACATTTGTGTTCGTAATATGTATTTATATATGTATACGATATATATACACATATATTTATGTATATCTATTTATGTGTACGTATAATAGTATAATTATACATACATAAGCATGGACTCTGTTCTTAATCATCAGTCACTGATTCGTGGAAAAGTTAATTCAGGAATTTTCTATGCATCTGTTTTGGGTATTTTACGAAAGGACAATTTACATTACATGTGCTGACAAAGAAGTGAACTAATATCTTTGGCATTCACTCATACTTTCCTTTCCTTTCATTATTATTATTATTATTATTATATTATTGTTATTATTATTATTATATTATTATTATTATTATTCATTAAAATCTCATTATAACATGATCACGTATACCACCTGTGTTATACAGGTTGTATACGCTAAGAAGAGTGTGAGGACACACACACAAACACATACACGCAATATATATATATATATATATATATATATATATATATATATATATATATATACGTATATATATATTGCGAATTGTAATACGAATGCCTGGAGAAGTTGACACAGGAATTACATGACATTCATGACGAAATCGAGTCAGCTCATGACTGCCCTTGCCAGGTTTTGATAGTGATCACGAATGCAAAAGAGCACTAGACTTCACTGTACATCACTACCCTTTCCAATTGGCTATTAACTAACCATAATAATAACTACTAATAACAAGACGACCCTGCCAGCACAAACAACCATCCAAGATCTCCGCAACCAACCTGCGCCGACTTGTTTACGAAACCGACAAAGAAAACGGAGGCCCTTTTTGGGGGAGGGGAGACGAAATCAAAAACGCACAATTTAGTGGACAGCTCGCGGGCAGCGGGCCAAATAGTGGGAGCATTTGGCTCGCGCATCGTATTTGCCGAGTGATTACTTGAACGACGCGCTCTGCTTTACTTTACAGGTGGTTAGGTGGGCAGCTGGTTCCGCTTTGAAGTGCCACAAGGGGGTATTAATAGTCTCTTTCTCTTGACAGACGCCCTCACGTTAAATGGATGTTCAGACGATCATTAACGGCCCGAGTCCTCGTGGAATGATTGGCGAAGGCTTCCTTAGAGAGAGAGAGAGAGAGAGAGAGAGAGAGAGAGAGAGAGAGAGAGAGAGAGAGAAATGTTATTTTGTGGTCAGGGAAAACTATACAAAGGAGGATTTTCGTGTCATAAATAATGTGAGAGAGAGAGAGAGAGAGAGAGAGAGAGAGAGAGAGAGAGAGAGAGAGAGAGAGAGAGCCGGAAGCCGTTTCATTCAAACGAAGCCAAATCTTCAAATCTTCGTGAACTTGAAATCACTATTATTCACCATCCAAGAATCACGTCCTGATAGTGATGGCGGTGATCTGGAATGTCTCATCAGCTGTCATGAGATGCGTCTGTCATCTCGAGAGCCTCATGAATCGAGCTATTTGCTTTCTTTTTATTATTGAGCTTGCAAGTCTGATGCCAACATACCCAGTATGTATCTTTGAACATACCCAGAGGTACGTACAAAAATACATATTAACCATACCTATAGTGACTGTGGTCACTGATTAACATCTAACTTTTCATAAAAAAATCAATTCTCCTAACATAACTAAATACAGGTGAGGTACTTAATAACTTCTGGCAGGTAAACTACTAATAACTTTGGCAGGGTACTAACTAATTAACTTCGGCAGGTAAATAATACAGGTAATACGCAGGTAACTAATTAACTTCGGCAGGTAACTTAAATACAGTCTACTAATAACTTTTCAGGGCTACTTCGGAGGTAACTTAATACAGGGTACTAATTAACTTCGGCAGGTAACTTAATACAGGGTACTAATTAACTTCGGCAGGTAACTTAATACAGGGTACTAATTAACTTCGGCAGGTAACTTAATACAGGGTACTAATTAACTTCTGCAGGTAACTTAATACAGGGTACTAATTAAACTTCGGCAGGTAAACGGGTAACTAATACTTTGGCAGGACTTAACAGGGTACTAATTAACTTCGGCAGGTAAATAAATACAGGGTACTAATTAACTTCGGCAGGTAAATAAATACAGGGTACTAATTAACTTCGGCAGGTAAATTAATACAGGGTACTAATTAACTTCGGCAGGTAAACTAAAATACAGTACTAATTAACTTCGGCAGGTAACTTAATACAGGGTACTAATTAACTTCGGCAGGTAACTTAATACAGGGTACTAATTAACTTCGGCAGGTAAATAAATACAGGGTACTAATTAACTTCGGCAGGTAAATAAATACAGGGTACTAATTAACTTCCGCTGGTAACTAAATAAAGGTATACTAATTAACTTCTGCAGGTAAGTAAAAATAACTATAATTTAACTTCGCAGGTAAATAAATACAGGGTGGGTACTAAATTAACTTCTGCAGGTGACTAAATACAGGTGTACTAATTAACTTCTGCAGGTAACTAACTACAGGTGTACTAATTAACTTCGGCAGGTAACTAAATACAGGTGTACTAATTAACTTCTGCAGGTAACTAATACAGGTGTACTAATTAACTTCTGCAGGTGACTAAATACAGGTGTACTAATTAACTTCTGCAGGTAACTAACTACAGGTGTACTAATTAACTTCGGCAGGTAACTTAATACAGGGTACTAATTAACTTCTGCAGGTAACTTAATACAGGGTACTAATTAACTTCGGCAAGGTAACCCTAATAAACGGGTAATAATTAACTTCCGGCAGTAAACTAAATACAGGGTACTAAATTAACTTCGGCAGGTAACTTAATACAGACTAAATTAAGGCTCGGCAGGTAAATAAATACAGGGTACTAATTAACTTCGGCAGGTAAATAAATACAGGGTACTAATTAACTTCGGCAGGTAAATAAATACAGGGTACTAATTAACTTCTGCAGGTAAATAAATACAGGGTACTAATTAACTTCGGCAGGTAAATAAATACAGGGTACTAATTAACTTCCGCTGGTAACTAAATAAAGGTATACTAATTAACTTCTGCAGGTAAGTAAATACAAGGTACTAATTAACTTCCGCTGGTAACTAAATAAAGGTATACTAATTAACTTCGGCAGGTAAATAAATACAGGGTACTAATTAACTTCCGCTGGTAACTAAATAAAGGTATACTAATTAACTTCGGCAGGTAAATAAATACAGGGTACTAATTAACTTCCGCTGGTAACTAAATAAAGGTATACTAATTAACTTCGGCAGGTAACTAAATACAGGTGTACTAATTAACTTCGGCAGGTAAGTAAATAAAGGTGTACTAATTAACTTCGGCAGGTAAGTAAATAAAGGTGTACTAATTAACTTCGGCAGGTAAGTAAATAAAGGTGTACTAATTAACTTCTTCAGGTAAGTAAATAAAGGTGTACTAATTAACTTCTGCAGGTAACTAACTACAGGTGTACTAATTAACTTCTGCAGGTGACTAAATACAGGTGTACTAATTAACTTCGGCAGGTAACTAACTACAGGTGTACTATAATTAACTTCTGCAGGTAACTAACTACAGGTGTACTAATTAACTTCGGCAGGTAACTAAATACAGGTGTACTAATTAACTTCGGCAGGTAAATAAATACAGGTGTACTAATTAACTTCTGCAGGTAAGTAAATACAGGTGTACTAATTAACTTCTGCAGGTAAGTAAATACAGGTGTACTAATTAACTTCTGCAGGTAAGTAAATACAGGTGTACTAATTAACTTCGGCAGGTAAATAAATACAGGTGTACTAATTAACTTCGGCAGGTAAATAAATACAGGTGTACTAATTAACTTCGGCAGGTAAAGGTAAATACAGTGTAGGCTAATTGGTAACTTCTTGCAGGTAAATAAATACAGGTGTACTAATTAACTTCTGCAGGTAACTAAATACAGGTGTACTAATTAACTTCGGCAGGTAACTAACTACAGGTGTACTAATTAACTTCGGCAGGTAACTAAATACAGGTGTACTAATTTCACTTCGGGCCAGGTAACCTAAACCAAGGTTGTAAAACTTAATTAAACTTGGCAGGTAACTAAAATACAGGTGTATAATTAACTTCTGGCCATGCCTAAACTAAACTACAGGTGCCTACCTAATTAACTTCGGAGTAAATAAATACAGGTGTCCTAATTAACTTCTGCCAGGTAAACTAACTACAGGTGTACTAATTAACTTCTGGCCAGGATAAACTAAATACAGCGTGGTACTAATTTAAACTTCTGGCAGGTAATAAATACGAGGTGTAACCTAATTACTTTCTGCAGGTTGACTAAATACAGGTTAACTTAATTAACTTCTGCAGGTAACTAACTACAGGTGTACTAATTAACTTCGGCAGGTAACTAAATACAGGTGTACTAATTAACTTCTGCAGGTAACTAACTACAGG
>NC_061110.1:91244773-91252273 GCF_015104395.2 Macrobrachium nipponense | reverse complement strand
GCCGGAAATTTGATAAAAGCCATAAACACATGGGCATTGCCAGTAATCGGATACAGCCAAGGAATAGTGGAATGGACGAAGGCAGAACTTCGCAGCATAGACCAGAAAACGAGGAAACATATGACAACACACAAAACACTACACCCAAGAGCAAATAAGGACAGACTATACATAACACGAAAGGAATGAGGGAGGGGACTACTAAGCATAGAGGACTGCGTCAACATCGAGAACAGAGCACTGGGGCAATATATGAAAACCAGTGAATACGGGTTGCTCAAGGACTGATAAAAGTAGACGAGGACCCACAAATATACAGAAACAGGAGAAAGAAAAGCAGAAGAGAGGAATGGCACAACAAACCAATGCACGGACAATACATGAGACAGACTAAAGAACTAGCCATCGATGACCCGTGGCAATGGCTACTGAGGGGAGAGCTAAAGAAGGAAACTGAAGGAATGATAACAGAGGCACAAGATCAGGCCCTAAGAACCAGATATGTTCAAAGAACGATAGACGGAAATAACATCTCTCCCATATGTAGGAAGTGCAATATGAAAAATGAAACCATAAACCTACATATATATAGCACGCAAATGTCCGGCGCTTGCACAGAACCAGTACAAAAAAGAGGCGATAAGTGCAAGTAGACCAGACGTGACGTTGATTGACAAAATCAAGAAGAAAGTATCACTAACTGATGTCGCAATACCATGGGACACCAGAGTTGAAGAGAAAGAAAGGGAAAAAATGGATAAGTATCAAGATCTGAAAATAGAAATAAGAAGGATATGGGATATGCCAGTGGAAATTGTACCCATAATCAAAGGAACACTAGGCACGACCCCAAGATCCCTGAAAAGGAATTTGGAAAAACTAGAGACTGAAGTAGCTCCAGGACTCATGCAGAAGAGTGTGCTCCTAGGAACAGCGCACATTGTGAGAAAAGTGATGGAACTCCTAAGGAGGCAGGAAGCAACCCGGATCCCCACACTATGAAAACCACCCAGTCGAATAGGATGACTGTGATAGACGAAAAAATTATTATTAATTATTATTATTATTATTATTATTATTATTTATTATTATTATTATTACTCAGAAAATGAACCCTATTTTTGAACAAGCCCACTACAGGGGCCACTAACTTGAAATTCAAGCTTCCCATGAATATGGTGTTCATTTGAAAAAAGTAACGGAAGACTATAGGAAAAAAGGAAGAAGAGATCACTTAGTAATTATATATATATATATATATATATATATATATATATATATATATATATATATATATATATATATATATATATATATATATTGCTACTTTCAAAACTGCATATATCCCCTCTTTGACTGTATAGATATTGTGTGGATAAGATTTTGGCAAACATTTTTTTCAGATTCCTAGATAGCTTAGAGATAGGATGTTTAAAATGTGTGTTCAGATTTCTGCATTACATATTGTAAAAGAATATATAACGTAGAATGTAGAAAGAGAGAGAGAGAATATCTTTGTCCATTCAAAGCTAGAGTTGTTTTTCAAAACCTGTCAACACGTTTGATTAGAGACCTCGAGTTTTCGTTGTGTTTTGGGATTCTGTCATCACGTATGATAAGGGACTTTTTCTTCGATCGATCGAGCGAGTACGTGTCTTTGTTGAGCAGAATCGTTTCATACACGTACCTCTTTGCTAAAGCTACGTGCAGATTTCACATTTTGTCTGTAAAGTTGCGTCAGATTTCGAAGCTTCTAGAAAGAATTATTGCCCAAAATGTTTTGTGCCAGATCCACTGCCCAGCTCTTGTGCAAAATGAAAGATTTTTTTCGGGCTTAGATCCTCAAAGCGGTTACATATCTCTCTCTCTCTCTCTCTCTCTCTCTCTGCCTCGCCATATTTGATATTAACGTAACGTAAATTGGTCACTCGTAACTTTTAGATTTCGGATTTGATATTTCTTAGAGTTTATTTAGTATTATTTAGTGTTTTGTGGAATCTGAACAAACATTATACAAGTGCGTGTAACAGCGCCTGGTTTTGTGTGAAACAAGCTGCAGCAAAGAAAGAAAGAAAATTGGTATACCAAGAAGGTAAAGTGTGTTTTGTTTGTATTAGTTGCAACTAATAGCTAATAGGAACAGTGGTTTGGTAAGAAACTAATAACTGATGGTTACAAAGGTTTGGTAAAAACTAATAACTAATAGTAACTGTGGTTTGGTAAAAACTAATATCTAATGGTTATGATGGTTTGAGTGAAAAGATTTACATTTTTATACATTGCAAGTTTTTGTGTTTTGTGTTTGTTTCATTTGAAGTGCATTTATCCATTTTCTTATTGAAGTGTGTGTTTTTATTTATATTTCTGTGTGATTAATACTTTTTGGAATTTTGGTATTTTCCACATTTTTCTGTATTTTCATTTCCATTCACAATTTAATTAACTTAGTTATTTTCATTACTTAATCATTGCACATTTGATTAAATTTAACACTTGTGAATTAATTTTCATTTAATTAGAATTCTTTTCAAGTTTTATTGTAGTTTAGTACTTGTGAATTAATTTCAAATTTTCAATTATTGCCTAACACTTTTGAATTTTGACTGAATTAATTTTCTTGAATTTTGTGATAAATTAATTTTGATTTAATTTTACTTAATTGATTCAAGAATTAATTAAACTTTACTTTGTTTTCAAGTAACAGTAATTTTCCCTGATATTGTGAATTTCACTTATAAATTTTGAGTTTAATAATAAATTTTTGTATTTAAAATTTTTATAAGTGTTTTCATTTCTAACCAGTATATTTGCATATGATTATATTGATGTTAGGTAGAACCATAGAGTGGTAATTGATCTGTTTTCCCTCAATTAACTTGAAGTGACTTAGAACCAGGGAAGTACTTAGACTTCTGAAATCAGGGAAATACTTAGACTTTTAAAGTTGTTGATGGAGTGATGCCCTTTGATTAATTTAATTACTTACAAGATTACCTCACGCCTGTTTTGATGAACTTAAGTCTGATTTTCTGCAATACTGGTAAGTTGTTAAGGGATCACTGTTGCCTTTAGAGTATTCAGTCGTTTAGTACCTGTGATGAGGGTTCAGGTGTCTGGCTTTTGTGAGGTAACAATTAATGAATGGTAAGTGTAGTAACCAGATACTTGGCACTTCGTCACAATATATATATATATATATATATATATATATATATATATATATATATATATAATCAAACTAATAAATAGATAAAAATGTAAGTTAATATTAAAAATACAAGGAGGATTGTTTTAGGGCGGCAGCAGAAATTTGTTTGCAAACAGATTTATCAAGATCGTGGTATAATCTTCATAATCTGGCACATCGCCTCTTTCCGGTACATATATTTCTAAGTAACTTATGTAAATAATCACCTTGACAGATTATGATATTCCGTGGTTCAGACGGAGCTGGGTCACGTGAAATATTACCTGCACGTCAGGGTAGGTCACGACGACATTGAACTAAAAAAAAAAAAATTTAAATAAAATAAAATGTTCAGCAGATTTTGACAATTTTCTCAAAAGGTTCGAAATCGGATACGTAATATAGTACATGTATATATACTGAATTTGTAAGCGATGAGTAACTGAGAATTACAGAAGTTAAATAACGCCACGCGCGTTTTCTATCAAATCATCGCACTGGTAACTAAAAATGTTAAGATATAATATTATTTCAGGTAGGCGTCACGTGGTACTGTCCTCAAAACGAAAATACCTTCAGTATCAACTGGTCTTCTATGCTCAATGTAAGCCATCTCTTTACTATAGTAGATTCACATCAATCGTGCTCCTGATTGGCTATTAATAAGTCAATGACAGGGCTGGAAACTCTCAGTCTCTCTCGAGAGTTCACATAGGCAGGATGTATGTTCCACCTCTCCTGAGGGATACATCTTTCAAACAAATCCCTCAGGAGATGGAACATACATCCTGCCCATGTGAACTCTCTCGAGAGACTGAAAGTTTCCAGCCCTGTGATTGGCTTATCAACAGCCAATCAGGAGCGTCGTAAGGGACTGGCCTAGACACCAGATGCATAGGTATGGTGAATCTATTAAAGTAATATCCAAGTTACTATCTCCGACGAAAACAGTGGAGTTTCCTGTAAAAAAAAAAAAAAAAAAAAAATTGAGGCGGTTTTGTCTGTCCACCCTCAGATCTTAAAAACTGCTGACGCTAGAGGGCTGCAAATTGGTATGTTGATCATCCACCATCTGATCACCAAGCATGCCGAGTTGCAGCCTTCTTGCCTCAGTGATTCTTATTTTATTTAGGGTTAAAGTTAGCCATGGTCGTGCTCTGGCAATAGCTCATACAGCATTATACCAAGACAACTGATAGACAGATCTATTTTCGGTGGCCTTGATTATATGCTGTACAGAAAACTCGATTGCGCCGAAGAAACTGGACGAGATTTTCAAGTCTGTCTGGGAAAAGTCAGCAGACGATAAGTGGAATCCTTTCCACTGTGAGAAGCCAGCAGGTCTTTCTTGACAGATCCGACGAAGAACAAAAGTGTTAAGAGTATCAGCTACACAGTATCATAACCTCAAAACAAAAGATATGAACAAAGATAAGATAACGATGGAGACGATGAACATAATGATGATGATGACGATGATGATGATGATGATGATGATGATGATGATGATATCAATTGATATTTAAATTTGTTTTCCTCGTTTAAATTTAGTGATTTACGTGACTGCGGTGAAAAACGCAAAGGGAATATTAAACAGTCAATTTCGGCAAACATACCTGTCGTCAAATAAAAAAATTATGTAAATATATTTCTGCATATATACATACATATGTGTGTGGGAGTACGTACATATATATATATATATATATATATATATATATATATATATATATATTATATTACACATATATACATATATGTTTGTATATATGTAAACTCATTTATCCAACTAAATAACACAAAGTCATCTGAAATATATATCATGACACCTAAAATCCGTTAGAAGTAATTGAATAAATAGCATGAAGCTCTCTCTCTCTCTCTCTCTCTCTCTCTCTCTCTCTCTCTCTCTCTCTCTCTCTCTAATAATCCGAAAGATGGCCAGCGTCACACTTAGCATCTTGAACCGAGAAATCTCAAAATCACCGCGGCTCAAAATTTAGCTGAAAGATTTCCCGTAAGATGCGTTCAAACGCGCAGAAAATAATGAAGGAATCATCGTACACTTATAGTGATGTCAAATTACGAAGTGGGCAAAGTTAAATGCTGCAATTTTATCACAATTCTGACACAGAAACGTTCGAATGGAGATGTGTTGGGTACAAGACGCCACACTGAAGCAGTTGACTGTTAAAAGGGCTTCTCATATCTTTATTATTATTATTATTATTATTATTATTATTATTATTATTATTATTATTATTATTATTATTATTATTTTCTAAAGGGTCCACAATAATACAAAGTGTAAAAAGTCCGTGTATAATTTGAAGACTTTACAGAAAGCTTTCGAACCCTTCCCTGGGGTTCATCTTCAGATGAACCCAGGACTGAAGATGAACCCAGGGAAGGGTTCGAAAGCTTTCTGTAAAGTCTTCAAAATTATACACGGACTTTTTACACTTTTGTATTATTGTGGACCCTTTTAGAAACATTATATATACTCTCGTGGATAGTTTATTTTTCCCTATTATTATTATTATTATTATTATTATTATTATTATTATTTTTTATTATTATTATTATTATTATTAAAAATAATGGCTATATATTTCAACCCCATTTATTTTTTATAGGAGTTTCTTCTGTACTCAAATTGGTTATTGAAACTTGAGTACAGACGAACAGTCAGTAACAAGAATAGAGAAACTTCTATACAAAATGAACGCCGCTGAAATAGCTATTATTTTCAATAAAACTAGTATTAATGAAGGTCTTCTTCCAGCATATTATTCTTATTACTATTACTATTCAGAAGATGAACCCCATTCATATGGAACCAGAATAGAGAAACTACTATACAAAATGAACGCCGCTGAAATAGCCATTATTTTCAATAAAACTCGTATTAATGAAGGTCTTCTTCCAGCATATTATTATTATTACTATTACTATTATTATTCAGAAGATGAACCCCATTCATATTGAACCAGAATAGAGAAACTTCTAAACAAAATGAATGCTGCTGAAATAGCCTTTACTTTCAATAAAACCTGTATTAATGAAGGTCTTCTTCAAGTATATGATTATTAATATTACTATTATTGTTATTATTATTCAAAAGATGAACCCCATTCATATGGAACAAGAATAGAGAAACTTCTATACAAAATGAACGCCGCTGAAATAGCCATTATTTTCAATAAAACTTATATTAATGAAAGTCTTCTTCCAGCATATTATTATTATTATTATTATTATTATTATTATTATTATTATTATTATTATTATTATTCAGAAGATTAGCCCAATTCATATGGAACAAGCCCACCAAAGGGGCCACTGACTTGAAATTCAAGTTTCCAAGGAATATGGTGTTCGCTAGCAAGAAGTAAAAGGAGGTAAGGAGGATAAAAAAAAAAAAAAAAAATTAACAAATCATTAAGTAATAATATAAAAATCTAATTAAATGCAAGGAGAATACCATTAGGGTAGTAATGCTTTGCATCTTCGCTTGAAGGAGTAAAAAAAAATTTAATAAAATAATTTTAAAAAGTAAAAGTCTACACTGGTGCGAAATAGCCATCCAGAGAAACAAGAGCGCCAATCCTATCATTTTTCAGTCTCGGGTTTGGCGGGAACTCGTGTCATCAACAGGTACAGCCGCACGCAACTGTGAGTCGAGAAGGATTACTATTTGTTTTCCTCTTCTTCTTCTTCTTTCTGTTTTATAAACCACTACTGCTGCTGCTGCTGGGCTGTCAGCAGAACAGGCACATTCTTTCCCGCTGATCTACGGCTCCCAATCACAATTCCTCCCTGACATAAACAGATCAATGGCGCTGCTGTCTTAGTACAACTTTATCAGACGCCGTATATCGCCACAGGAATGTTCGCGTCGACAATGGTGGCGAAGAAAAGATAGTACTACATCAGAATAAAAATAAATAATAACGGTTAAAAAAAAAAAGGGACGGAGTAGGGAGTGGAGGGGTGGAGGAGGGAGAGGAGGGTGGAAAGGTGGGGGGAGGGAATATGTATTATAAATGGCTTTAATACTTGCATGCCAAGGAGGAATATTCAATACCTGCTCGTATCATTTTTACTGGCTGCAGGTGGCCGCCCCGGCTGATATATTGCACATTACGACCGACATTCGAAACCGTGTAATCTTGAAGTGCAATTGCAAGCGGCCGGACGATTCAGGAGGCGTTGCTCCCTGTACTGATTCTGTTTTTGTATACTATATGTATGCGTAGATATTATATATATATACATTATATGTACATGATGTATAAATAATATATTATATA
>NC_061110.1:91239773-91242273 GCF_015104395.2 Macrobrachium nipponense | reverse complement strand
ATAAATATATATATATATATATATATATATATATATATATATATACTTATAAAGTGGAAATCACATACCTGAAAAAATAAAAGCAAAGCAGTTTACTTGAATCCTTGAATCGAGACGAATAAAGAACAACTTTATATTATATATATATGATATATATATAATATATATATTATATATATGGCATATATATATATATATATAAAGACTGCCCATCCATACCGCTCTGAAGAGCCTGGACAAATATTATTATCATAATATATAAAAGTAAGCACGAATATATCCTACAAGGACTGAAATGGCCTGGGAATTAGCTAAGGTGGTGTGTGTGTGTGTGTGTGTGTGTGTGTGTGTGTGTGTGTGTGTGTAGGGGGGTCAAGGGGCTTGGGGAGGGGTGGGGGATTAGGCCCCGCCCGTGGCTCCCTTTTTAATTCGTCCCGTGACTTATTAATAGTCATAAAGGTGAGGCGGTTGGGGGGCTGTAAATTCGACACAGTCACGATTTGGATCCTTCACTCTATCATGGAGGTAAATAAATACCTCGGTGCGCACCTCGCCCCCCCCCCCCCCCCCCCCCCCCCCCTCCCCCCCGACTTTTCCCGGAATTCCTCTCGGCTGGAATTGCAGAAGAGCGTCGTATTTCACGTCGCGTTTTGTGTGTCGAAGCGTTGTTAATCATCACGCGACAGGGGGACTGTCGTTTCTCCCTTCGCGCGTTCAAGTGGATGTCGAGCAACACGCAAAACCGCTTTCAGATAAAGCTCTCTCATACTGTACCGTTCTCCAGTGCTGCAACAAATAGATCCTGTCGTTGTCGCGCGTTCAAATGAATGTCGAGCAAAACGCTAAAACGTTTCCGTTTAAGATGAAGCTATATGATATTGTCAGTTCTCCAGTGATGCAACAGACAGATCCTCTCGCAGCGCGTTCAAATAGTTATCGAGCAAAACTCAAAACCGTTTTGGTTTGTGATAACACTCTCTGATAGTAAGCAGTTCTCCGGTGTTGCAACAGATAACCTCTCATGTCAAGCGTTGAAATGGCTGTCGAGAAACACGCAAAACCGTTTTCAGAGAAGCTCTCTGATATCAGAGTTCCCCAGTGCTGCAATAGATAGATCCTCTCGTCGTCGCGCGTTCAAATGGATATCGAGTAAAACGTAAAACCGTTTTGGTTTAAGTAAAGCTCTACGATATTAGGCAGTTCTTCACTACCGCAACAGATTCTCACGTCGCGCGTTCAAATGGACGTCGGGCAAAACGCAAAATCATTTTGGTTCAAGAGAAAAGATCTTCGATACCACGTCGGGCAAAACGCAAAATCGTTTTGGTTCAAGAGGAAAGATCTTCGATACCACGCAGTGGATAAGATCCCTGGTGTCGCCATTTCACGCAGAACCGACTTCGACATTCGCCAAATCTGACAGCCAGATCAAAGCCAGGCAGAGAATGACTCGGACGGAGACAGAGTTAACGAGGCGTAAAAGAGACAGGTGGATTGGGCACGTTCATTTCAGGACGACCCAGAGCAGGTGAATGGAACAGCAGTGACGTCAGAGGTGGGTACATCTTGGAGGCTGATGGTGTCACGGTTGCAGCCATAGGGACCGAAGGGACTTTGCAAAGAACCTGCAGTGATGCCTACAGTGCACCGCGCGAGCTGCACTCATGACACTATCCCCCCTACGGAAGACCACTCTTCTTTTCAATAGTTCTTTATAGCGTCCTACTTCATGTACGTGTATCGTGTCTCTGACTTTCTGAGCGGCTTATTAATTCTCTCTCTCTCTCTATCTCTTTCTCTCTGAGCACATGATGTCCCCTCGGAAGGACTAATAAGTCTTTGAGACATCCTAATACTCGTAACACCTTGTTACTCTCTCTCTCTCTCCGAAGAACATATGATGTCTTCTTGGATGGACTAATAAGTCTTTGAGACATCCTAATACTCGTAACTCCTTGTAACTCACTCACTCACTCACTCACTCACTCACTCTCTTTCTCTCTCTCTCTCTCTCTCTCTCTCTCTCCGGAGAACATATGATGTCTCCTTGGATGGACTAATGTCTTTGAGACATCCTAATACTTGTAACTCCTTGTAACTCTCTCTCTCTCTCTCTCTCTCTCTCTCTCTCTCTGTTATGATTTCCAAACCTGGTTCCTCCCTCATCAGTTTATTTATTTATTTATTTATTTTTTCTATTCCTCTGGCAATGAGGCGTGGAATGACACGAAGCTCTCAGATCGAATTTTCAAGACAGAATTCCAATTACGAATCATATTTCTTCCCCACCCCCCTCCCCTCCCCCCCTCCCCACCCTTCCAGGACGCCAAATAACTCCAAGGCTTCGGAACGGACTGACTGACTGTGGACTGTTCTTATTTTCCTCGCATTTTGTTTTTTTCCAAATCCCGCATTCTTTCGCTTATCATAAATATCATTAATCCTATTATCAAGAGGGCGCATAAATATGAATGTGTCGCACGCGGAATGCCGTTAAAAA
>NC_061110.1:91224773-91234773 GCF_015104395.2 Macrobrachium nipponense | reverse complement strand
AACGCTTTGTCTCACGCAGAGTTTGCTAACTAAGTCGTCAGGACTGCTGCTTTCGAAAGCGCGAGAATGTGAAGGTTCAGATTCAGATACGTAAGAGATCCTTGAAATGATAGAATCTGACGACGTAACGACATATCTGCGCAAGGAATGCTGCGAGAAGCAAGGGTAGAGCTGGCGAGAGGAATTTCTGCGTCTGTCAGTACAGTACAGTACAGTACAGACAGACAGATGGCTGGACTGAGGCGGCAAATAACTCAAGGTGACAGACGAGAGAGATAGAAAAGGTCAGAGGGAACTCTACCGGGGAATTAAAAGGACTAAAAAGAGGGTAAACAAAGACATTAAAAAAATAAGTGATGGATAATCGATTAGTGGGATTAAAACAAAGTTCTTTGCTAGGAAATATAATGAGAATGTTACGAACTTCGTTAGTCCACTGACAGAAAATTACAGTTTTTGACACAAGATATGTTTCCTAGTAGTATCAGATGGTCCACAGAAAGAATTTTTTTTTTTTTTTTTAACACAAGATACCGTTCCTATGTCCAAAGAAAGAAAATATGGTTTTTTGACACAAGACATGGTTCCTAGGAGTGTCAAATGGTCCACAGAAAAAAATACGTTTTCTGACACAAAATACGGTTCATATGGGTGTTAAATGTTCCACAGAAAGAAAATAAGTTTTTTGACACATGATATGGTTCCTGTGACCGTCAAATTTCATGATAAAAAAATATATATATTTTTGAGGTCGCAACGTGAGAGATTGAGAATATGCAGAAAAAAAGAGAAAAGAGTAATGGTCATCAGGAAATAATTAAGCCCAAAAATACTTTTCTGTGAAATTCAAACGCATCTGAAAGAAAATGTCAAAACAGACTCACTTGGATTGCAAATGTGAATCAAAAGAAGCCTTTAGGGAACCAAGGAAAACAGAGGCAGGTGAGGGGTTCAGAGCCTCATAAAAAAAAATGAGAGAGACAAGAAGCGGAAGACATTAGGCTGAACGATCGTAGTCGACGGTTTCCTCAACGGAATGTGACGGACAAGCTAACGTTACGTCGCTGCGTGAGAGAATGAAGGACCTTCCCTCTTCTCCTTCAGTTCACAGAGCCAGTAAACCTACAGGAAAGAAATAACGACGATTCGAAGGTTCATGGATCTATAAAAAAAAAAAAAAAAAAAAAAAAAAAAAATGAGAGAAGGACAAGGTCACTGAGTTTATCAATCGTTCCCTTCAATCACAATCTCCCCCAAACTCCGTTCCCCCGACACGCACACATACATACACGCGCGCACGCACACACACACACACACAAAGCAATACCACAAATATGTGAGCCATTAAAAGTTAAGAACTTGGAATGGTGAAAAAAGAAAACCTTCACAACAGCGAGAAAATACTTGAAGTCGATATCGCAATTTGCAGTTCTAAATATAACTTTTCGAATGAGCGCCCGACACAGGTGACCGAATAGATAGAGATTCAATTTCATTTCCTCCAGATAAAATAAGATAAAATGAGAACTTGACGAGAGATGGGGAGAAACGCAAAGTAGACTCTGTACAAAGAACCTAAAGTACTTTTAAATGAAAGGTCTTAACCTTTTACGTAGTTTTGTAGATAGCGTCCATAATTAAATCTGTTGCATTAATCTGAATTGAGAAATATCAATACGACTGTTCAGTAAGGCGTGTATGTATGTATGTTTGTATGGTGTTTTGACGTTGCATGGAACCAGTGGTTGTTCTGCAACGGGACCAACGGCTTGACGTGACTTCCGAACCACATCGAGAGTGAACTTCTATCACCAGAAATACACATCACTCACTCCTCAGGTATGTACGTATGTATGTAAGTATGTATGTATGTTAACTTTATCACTTACACAACTGTTCTGTACATTAACATAAATACTAACAGGGCCTCATTAAAACTAGATGGTATCTAGCGGTGATATCTATTCAGGAAAAGTGACAAGTTTTCTAGGAGTAACAGTCATGTATATATGTGTATGCATGTATATGTATTTATATGAATGAATGGTGCATGTAACATTAAAATGAAACACGGGAACGGAAGCACAGAACTGGTCAGCTAGCTAACCCACCCGAATTAAAATGTTCTACTGTTCTCCACAGATTACTGTTCTGCAAGAATGCATGGCCATCGCCTATCCGGCAATGACAGAAGGTGTCAACTGTGGTGGCATATATATATATATAATATATATATATATATATATATATATATATATATATATATATAGGTAGTATATATACCTACGTGTATATATATATATAAAATATATATATATATATATATATATATATATATATACATATACATATACCTTATACCTTGCAATTGCACGGTGACAACATGCAAACAGTACCAAACTGACAAATTCTGGTAGCCCTTTCACTTTCTGAATAACGAGTTTTTTTTTTTTTCTTATTTTTTATAACTCGCCTCGTAAAATAGTGCAGTGAAACGTTGGCGTGTGTGTTTTTCTTTGTAGGTATAATGGTAGAGAAAACTTCTCATAACAAATATATATATATATATATATATATATATATATATATATATATATATGGTATATATATATATATTACTAATATATATCTATATACCTATATATATATATATATATATATATATAATATATATATATATATATATTATATATATACATACAAAACGTGCGTGCTGCCAAGTGCTGATAAAAAGAAAAATGCTCCACTCTATTTACTGTTATTATGTACGTCATTTTGTCATTTTTTATGGGATAAAATTATCTCTTCCTCAAAGGACAGACGATCTCACAACATTACAAGTCCTGATCCTCAATAAATCAGAAATTAATCACCCGACAGACCAATTTAACCCTGCGCAGTTCAACGATTCGATAAGTTTGACAAGAAGTTAAAAAAAACTTTTCTCCTTGGAAAAACTGTATTTAATCGGGACAGCGCGATTCTTTCTACTTCCACATTGAGGTCAAGCCATGTTTGAAAGGCGTATATAAATGTTTGTGATGCAATTACTTGTGGGTTTAAGGTCTTCGTGACCTCCTGTGGAGGCCATTACGTAGGCTCCTGGTAAAAGGATATATTCAATCTACCTTAGTAGCAAAATAATTTAAATATGTATGTATATGTATTGCATATATGTGTGTGTATATATATATAGATATATATATATATATATATATATATATATATATAATATATATATTATTTGTGTGTGTGTGTGTAGACATGTACGTAGGCGATTAAATATACGATTATTAATTTCCGTCACTCCCTAACCTGTCTTTATCTTATCTCGCTGACCTGACTACAGATTTCAGGAGGTAAAAACATCTCCAAGAAATGCCAGTTAAAAGAGAGAAGAAACGCAAGACATCTCCTGCCTGCGGATAGAGAGAGAGAGAGAGAGAGAGAGAGAGAGAGAGAGAGAGAGAGAGAGAGAGCTAATTAGGCCCGTGCAGAGTTAGCAATTTAAGCGGTGAATTATATCTGTAGCGATGACATCCGATGCCGCTAATTTCGACCAGATGAATTATTTATGCGAAACCCTCCTCCCCCCCTACTCCCTCCCCTACTCCTCCAACACCCCCCCCCCCCCCCTGACGCAAGAAAACATAGAGGAGGAGAAATACTCTGCTTGGTAATGGAGAGCGCGAAATTATTATCGCAATTATTATAATTAACCATAATTAACCATGATTAACGGGTATCATTAGCCGCCGGAGGGTGGGTGGGTTGGGGGGACGGGCGGCGTTTAGTGAACATTTTGTGTGTGTGTGTGTGTGTACTTAGTTTGGTGCTGTTATTTAGAGGGGCCTGGTAATTGTCAATGCCTTTAAAATAATTAATGACAAAGTTATGTATGTTGGTGTAATATAATTATATTAATATTATTATATAGGATAATTATATTATAAATTAATTATTAATATATAAAAATAAATAAATATACCAATTATTATAATATATATTATAAATATTATATATATATCATATATTATTATATTAAACATAATATAAATATAATAATAATAATATTAATAAATTAAATATTTTTTTACAATATATATATTATAGTATTATATATTATATATAATATGTAATATTTAATTTATAAATATATATTATATATATATATATTATAATGATATAATAATATTAAATATTTATATATATTAAATATTATAATATATATATATATATATAGTATATAATTATATATATATATATATATAATAAATATATTATATTATATAATATAATATAATATACATACATTATATAATATATAATATATATATATATATTAAATAAATATAAATAAATATATATATACATACATAATATATTATAGTATAAGCATACATTATATAATAGTATATTAAATAAATAAATAATATAATAATACAATACATAATATATATATAATCAATACAATAATATTATTATATATATTATATTAACAATATAATTTATACATACATTACATACATCATTATAATTATAATAATATATATCTATAGTAATATATTATTAATATATTTATATATAATAAATTATATAATATACATTATCATATTATATATTAATATACATACATACATAAACATACATTATATTAAATTATATATATATAATAATATATAATTACATAACATATAATAATATTTATAATATATATTATATAATAAGATATAATATATTATATACATACATACATATATATAATTTATATATTAAATAGTATATATTATATATATTAATTATATTATATATATACTTATAATAATATATAATAACATATATATATATACATATTATATATATATTATATTATAAAGGTTAATTTATTATATTTATATTATATATAAACTATATTTATAATATATAATTATATCCTATAATATATATTATAATTAACATACCATATCATATATTATTAATTACATACTACATACATATTAATTATAGCTATACTAATATTATAATATTATAATATACTTATTATATATATATACATACATATAATAATATATGTATATATATATATATATTATATATATATAAGATATAGATATAGATATATAGTATATATATATATATATATATATATATAAATATATATCTATATATATATATATATAAATATATATATATATATATATATATCTATATCTATATCTATATCTATATTATCATATATATATATATATATATATATATATATATATGAGAGAGAGAGAGAGAGAGAGAGAGAGAGGAGAGAGAGAGAGAGAGAGAGAGAGAAAAGAATGCACGACATATAATTCCCTCTCCTTCCTTAATTTTACCAAGGAAGTCTTCCTAAGAGTTATCCTGATTAGTATACCTTCAGTATGAAAATCCAAAATATGGTCAACATTGGCAGTGAATTACCGTTTCTCGCCTATAAACATCTATCTAGTATATATACATAGATATATATATATATATATAATATATATATATATATAATATTATATATATATAAGTCATATCACTTTTCCGTGATTCATATACATATATCGAGCTACAATGTCCTTTAATATCTAATTCGCTCTACCTCGGAATTAATATATTTTCATATGCTTAACCGAAGGAATTTTTCTCGATAATAGACTTGCCTGGATCGGGCGCGATCCCAGGATCCTTTCAAATCCAGGAACGTCAGTGAAGCTTTTACCTACTCGCGGTAGTGTAGTAGGTAAAAGCTTCACTGACGTTCCTGGATTTGAAAGGATCCTGGGATCGCGCCCCGATCCAGGCAAGTCTATTATCGAGAAAAAAAAAAATTCCCCTTCGGTTAAGCATATATGAAAATATATTAATTCCGAGGTAGAGCGAATTAGATATTAAAGGACATTGTAGCTCGATATATATATATTATATAATATATTATATATATATATATATATATTATATATATATATTATATTATATATATCTATATATATTAATATATATATATATATATATACATATTGCATCTCTTTTGCATACAGTGAAGGCACCAGGACCATCAGTCAAAAAATTATAGAAAAGGATTTACAAAGCATAAAAACGTTACACGGACTACTACAAATATAGGTATTCCCCTAATATAACGTTGCCTAACCTACCCTAAGGCAATGACTTCTTATCTGGATGGGGCTATCCTAGGAGCCCCCACCTAGCCTAACCTATTGCATCAAAAACGTCATTGAGTATAACAGAGATGTATCCTAACTTAACCTAACCAGGGTGCTGTGCCCCTGGAGCCTAGGATTATGTTACTTTCATATGAATGAAGAGTCCCATCAGTTTAGCAATTCGTGTATTGTGTGTTAGGTGAGCTAATGGAGTTCTCAAGTAGTATATGTTATATAAAAAAAAAGTGGTAATACAATCGTTTTGCATCTTCTGTAATATAAAACACACTACTTGGGACCTTCCTCAACACATCTTATACACAATACATCCATATTTAATTACCAAAACAACGATTTAAAAAAGTCCCTTTATATCTTCTACCTATATGTACAGTCCCTTTATATCTTCTACCTATAATATAAAGTACACTTGTAATACAATCGTTGCCTACATATCTTCTATAGGCTATATAAAGCACACCACTTACTACCTTCAACACAGCTTGCTCACAATACAGCCACATCTTAACTGATGAAACTATTGTGAAAAAATGCACAAGTCATATCCGGGTACTTTAGCATAAACATTTAAGAAATGGTTAAAAAGTCTCGGTGAGTATTAGTATGCAACAGAAAAACAACTAAGTACCCATAAACGCATGTGAATACCGTATGCTCCAAGAGCCTATGACTCTTGCTTTGAACCTCCATAAGTACAAGAACTCGGAAATGAATGCCTTCAAAACAATACCACTGGATTGGGGAATGATTGGTTAATAGTTGAATTAATTATCTACGCTCCATTAATGATATTGTATAGAAATACTATTATACAGTTAATGTATTTGATTACAAAATACGGTACTGTAGTACTATGACAACACATTCAAACCTAACCCAAGCAAATCTCCGGATGGAACCAAAGAGATAGGCTATCTTACCTTCTCTCCTTGAAGAACTATGACAAGGTTCTGTTTACCCTCGGTCTAGTCTGAAATGGAGGAAGTTTACACACTATAGCTAGTAGTACGTATACAAGGATATTGGGAAGTTAAGAAGTCCTAGTCACCTAGTGGCTGTCAAGAGAGCGCGTTTCATTTGGCAACGGGACAATTTTATTGGCAAAACCGTTCGTTCTCGAGAGAAGGTGCATTAAGCGTTTTGCAAGCACGATGCCCTACTATAAAAATAGCAAATGAATTCAGGGCATATAAAAACCACCCTTTACGTTATACACAGCCCTGGGTGAACCTGAACACTAAATAGAACCAGCCACAGTTAAGGAGGTTTGGTAGTGCAATGACGCAAAATGGAAAAAAAAAGCAATCACAACGATGGGTGAACCAGTTCAGTTCTTCTCAGCCATCAATTTCCCTGCCTCAGAAATAACTTCATGACACGTGCACAGCTGAAAAAGATTGCGAACCTTAATGACGATAAGTTCCCATTGGACTTTCATTCCTACCCTCATTTTCTCTAAACCCCGCGTGACAACTGCATATGACAAGGGGATTTGACACATTTCGCCTAGACGCAATCATTGGCGCAGTTATCAACCTACTTTTCTGCGATGCAAATATCGTTATCGCAACTTATAGGCACGCTACGAGGAAATGATCATTCTCTCTCTCTCTCTCTCTCTCTCTCTCTCTCTCTCTCTCTCAATTTTCTAACTGTCACCAGGTTTCTAACCAATAATTCTCGAGATGAACATTGCACATATAAGTAAAAAAAAATAACTGTAATTCGCCTACGACGAACGTATCCATTATCAAGCCATTTCAGCGTCACAAATAAAAAAAAAACCCGGACCTTAATTCGTGAACAGCAAGCTAGAGCTATATGGACTGTTCCACGCAACTATGCCATCTCAATAAGCATATATAGTACTATGCGTTTGAATTGACAATAACAATTACCCCAGCATGATTTCGAAGAACTAGACCTCATCAATAATGTCAAAATGGCCCTTATTTTTTTTATAATTATTTTCTTCTTTTTTTCTGGCCGTCTGTATTGAGCTTTTATAGATTAACGCGCCGGTACTCACTCTGTTCCCCCAAGTACAATAGTAATAGTAGCTTCTCACGGAAAGCGAAAGCTGGGGTCTTTTTTAAGTAGATAAGCACTGGAGGAATGTCTCTCTCCCTCCCTCGCTCTAGTTTCGTACAGAACTTATAAAGGGGAGCGAATACTGTTTTCTCAGCTCCTCTTCAAGTTAAAAAACTCAAATGAACTGTATGTTTAGCTTTCTGTTTTAGCGGAACAATAAACGCATAAGTACTGGAGGAATGTCTCTCTCTCCCTCCCTCGCTCTAGTTTCGTACAGAACTCATATAGGGGAGCGAATACTGTTTTCTCAGCTCCTCTTCAAGTCACATAACTCAATTGAACTGTTATAGATTGTACGTTTAGTTTTCTGTTTTAGAGGAACAATAGACGCATGCACAATTGCCCTACATTGGTCTAGGAAGTTTAGCAGCATACCACGAATACTTGCAAATCCATAAAGTAATATACGAGTAACGGTTAAACCTTAATTTATCTTCGGTACCTCATGCAGAGAAATCTTGCGGAAGAACGCGCAAGAAATTTTAAGGGGGTCGGGTGACGTCACCGAACACTATTGGTTCGGAAGTATTCAATACTTTCAATTTACAATACCTTCCAATTGATTTTCCTCCTTTACACCTCTCAGTGGAGCGCATTACGCCCGTTTTATCTTCCAGCTCTGTGAGGGGCAACTATCATTATCATTATAGGTCTATCCACCGTCTAAAGAAAGACACTTTCTTAGATCATGGGGCCTACATGTAAAGCAAGGTCTATCCATATACTATAAGGCATAGTCTATTCATATATACCGTCATAACCGTCACCAATTTTTGTCTCGAAGTTGAGAGGAAATTACGGTGTAATTAAGACTCGTAGAACAGACAGAACAGAATGCAAATGAACGACAGTATATTCCATTGTTCTAACCAAACAATTCAGGTGGCTCTTTAGAATAACTTTCTAGCCTCCCAAACGACTTTCCGTTTCGCAATTGTTAGAATAACACAGTGTTCTAAAATAAGAAGTGTATACTTTATTATATTTTTTTCCGACATTCTTATTGCGCCATTGATGCTATGCTAACGAATAAAAGTTGACGGTGTTGCTAACTGCAGCTTTTTACTATATGTAGTACGGCTTCACTCTTCCATCCTCCTCCACCAACACCATCCCCCCACCCCCCCCCCCTCCCCTCATTCGCTGGAAACGGGGCCAAGTGAAGAGATCGTCATTGCAGAATATGGAACGACCCAAAAGCACCAAATACTAAGAAACGTAGGTCAACTGAAATGCTTAAAACAAAGAGAGAGAGAGAGAGAGAGAGAGAGAGAGAGAGAGAGAGAGAGAGAGAGAGAGAGAGAGAGAGAGTTTGGGTAGCTGTTTTCATAATATCAAACTGAAAGAGTATATATATTATGGAAATAATTGGAGCTGTATTTCATTGTTATTTTAAGCAGACGAGAAATATAACGTCATTCAAACAAGCTTTATTCACCAAATTGTCTCTATTTGTTACGTAACTTGATCAACATAATTGCGTAGACAAAGATGAGGTAATACTGTAGTATAGGCCTAACGATACTGTGCATTTCGAGTTATGAAACATGAAAATGAGACTAATATGATTCTAGCTCACAAATATCAGTATGGAAAATTTCATCTGCTACGGTTTGTTTGCAAGGTAAAAGTATTCAATTTATGATTCTAAGACTTTGAGACAGGATATTTCAACCAGAATTAAAATCAGTCTAAGACAGGATTAA
>NC_061110.1:91112273-91219773 GCF_015104395.2 Macrobrachium nipponense | reverse complement strand
TTACTGTCAAAATGTTTTGGTGCTTTGGTGATGACAGTATGGTGCTTCACTTTGACATTTTGAATTGAACATGTTCAGCGAAACAATTCAGTTCGACTATTATTACTACTGTCGATGATCTTCTAGTGCCGTACCTATAGCTGTTAGCAACAGTGTACGGCAACTGCTGCATGATTAGCAAACTGCCGTACCTACAGCAAGTCAATAACGCAATACGGCACCATGACAAAATCTGACGTACCCCCTCTACACTATGTTATTTGTACGGCAGGAAGTCTGAAATTGAGGCATGCGCAATTCGCTGCCGTACCAATATCTATCGCAATCAGGGATACGGCTGCCGTATCAATATCCTGTGCCTTTTTAATTTGATCTCTTTTAATTTGAGTTTTATCTTTCTTATTTTGAAGTTGACCTTTTTTATTTGAAATTGACCTTTTTTAATTTGATCTTTTTAATTTGAAGTTGACCCTTTTTAATTTGAGAGTAAAAAGCTGTAGTAATGCTGAAACCTGTCTCTAATTCTCACATAGGCTAGGTACTTATCTTCATTGATGTTCAACAATTCCTTTCTTTTGCTAGTTTTCTTAGTTTATTGCAATTTATTCAAGATCGTTGATTTAAAAAAAAAACAGTTAAATCAATTCATAAAGACGCTATACTCATTAACGAGAAGCATTTGGTAAAACTGATAATGCAATTTTTTAAAACTCACGAATGATAGTGTATTTATAAGAGTTTACCATTAAATCTTTTAAACGTTTTCTTTAATCATAAATCTAATCCGTTTTCTATTGTTAGCTACGATGGGAAACTCCACCGTACTCCATCCTTTAGTTTCATTATATGAATAAAACTGGTCACTATTTGAGGTGTTCTTTATATCATCCTACGATTTTTACGGGTCTCACTAAAAGATCATGCCTAGGTAAATATTTGCTTTAAACCATTATTGCATTTTGGAATTGAAAATGTAGTGATTCTTCTATGTTGGACTTGAAAATATAGGTAGTATAAGTAGTAATTTTAGAAACTATAAGATATAGGCCTATGGATTTAGAGTCAACTATCTCTATAAGTACTCATTTGCTAATTAAAAAGAGTGTCCAGTTGCAGCATATGAAAATCATACTTTCAAGTCCAAATAACAGCAGTGGCGTAAAGTAAAATATAAAACCCACGTCTCGGGAAAGAAATTCAGATTCCTTCTCAAACGCTCACTAAATACAGCACCCCAAATACCCGGTCTGATACCAATGACCTTTACGAGATATCAATCTATTCATTACTCCTTAGCCTCCTCCATCTACATACGAAAAGAGAAGAAAATTGCAAATAGAAAACATGACGATTAAGTGCTGTTCTGGTGAATCTGTTTCACTGTAATATAATAATAATAATAATAATAATAATAAATAATAGATAATAATAAGAATAATAATAATAATAATAATAATCATAATAATAATAAGAATAATAATAATAATAATAATAATAATGAATAATTAATAATAATAATAATAAAAAGAAGGAAACTGAAGGAATGATAACAGCGGCACAAGATCAGGCCCTAAGAACCAGATATGTTCAAAGAACGAGAGACGGAAATAACATCTCTCCCATATGTAGGAAGTGCAATACGAAAAATGAAACCATAAACCACATAGCAAGCGAATGTCCGGCACTTGCACAGAACCAGTACAAAAAGAGGCATGATTCAGTGGCAAAAGCCCTCCACTGGAGCCTGTGCAAGAAACATCAGCTACCTTGCAGTAATAAGTGGTACGAGCACCAACCTGAGGGAGTGATAGAAAACGATCAGGCAAAGATCCTCTGGGACTATGGTAACAGAACAGATAGGGTGATACGTGCAAATAGACCAGACGTGACTTTGATTGACAAAGTCAAGAAGAAAGTATCAATCATTGATTTCGCAATACCATGGGACACCAGAGTTGAAGAGAAAGAGAGGGAAAAAATGGATAAGTATCAAGACCTGAAAATAGAAATAAGAAGGATATGGGATATGCCAGTGGAAATTGTACCCATAATCATAGGAGCACTAGGCACGATCCCAAGATCCCTGAAAAGGGATCTGGAAAAACTAGAGGCTGATGTAGCTCCAGGACTCATGCAGAAGAGTGTGATCCTAGAAACGGCGCACATAGTAAGAAAAGTGTTGGACTCCTAAGGAGGCAGGATGCAACCCGGAACCCCACACTATAAATACCACCCAGCCGAATTGGAGGACTGTGATAGAGCAAAAAAAAAAATAAATAAAAAAATAATAATAATAATTGTTACCGAAAACGAACCTAAACAAGTTATCGTGTAGTATCCACGACAAATTGTTTAAATTCCTCTACGGAGTTTTTCCGACATGCTTAGTCACAGATCCAGTTGGAATCTTTAGGGGAAAGATAAGAAGTTAGTCAGCCTGTCGCCAAGTGCCATGTCATGTACCTTACTGAGGAGGAATGAAGTGTCTCCCGTGACGTGGGCTATACCCACCCGGCTCAACCTCTCGCTGCTTTGCATCTGAATTACTTCTGTGTGTGTGTGTGTGGGTGGGTGTGGGTGTGTGTGTGTGTGTGTGTGTGTGTTTCGTGCTCTATTCCGTCAATAGTATTTTCGTTTTTCTGAACTTTCCTCTTTAATAATAATTCTCATACTCTGAGTCTTCAGTCCATCATGAAGGTTTTTTTATTTTTTCCAACAGCTTGATTTAAAGTGACAAAGAGGACAGTGAAACGCAACGAAGCGTTGTTAGACCAATAGAGTCTACTTTCTGGTAAGCTATGCGAGTAAAAAATGTATTTGCAAAGTATATTTTTGCTGATATGTCACTGGGAAAATTGCGAGCACAAACTGGGTCTTACTGGAGAACAGTGACCCCAAAAAGATATAACAAGGACTTTCGAGATTTTTTTTTTCTGTTACCTCAATACTATTTCTTATTTCGGAGGGTTTAAAATTTTTTTTTTTTGTCTGATCCCTCAATACTATTTCTTATTTTTGAAGTCAGCAGGTGCAGATCCAAAATGAACTAGTTGCAACAGTGTGGCTAAACCTTGTAAGGATGGTGGTGCGCTTAGTTGCATAAAGCTGCATGATCAGTAATTTAGACTAAGAGCAAGCATTTTATATAAGTTTTTTTATAGAATGTGTTGCCTTCAGGCGATTATGCTTAGTGTGTCACACCCAGAGTTTTAGTTATAATAGATTACTATTTTCGTTTCTATTCTTAAACTTATTTTGTGAAAACTGAAGAGTATGACTTTTTGTTTAAGGAAAACTACATATTGTGTTGTGCATATATACCGTTATGAACAAGTTGTTGTTGTTATTATTATTATTATTATTATTATTATTATTATTATTATTATTATTATACTAGCAAACATACGTATACAGAAATTCGTAAAGTAAGTAAGTCTACGGGCATAATTCGAATTCGCCCACAAGTCCGATTTCGGCCACAATTCGCATTGTGGGCCCATTATAGTAAGATTATTATTATTATTATTAAATTTTGAATAATCTTCAGACTCACAAATGAGGAAAATGCATATTGTTAGGTATTGGTGATACATGGAGTAGAGGATATTTAGTTGAGAGTCGGTTAAAATCTATAACGAAAGATAAGCATGTTTTTAGAGTCTGCAGATGGGAAAGTAGCTGGGTTTGCAATTAAAAATTTCTCGGTTTAATCATTCGAGCAGCCAGAGAAACGGCGCTAAATGTAATAATTGTGAGGATAGATAAAGATAAAATGTATCCTGAAGAAGATCTATAGGTGACAGATGTTTTGCAGATAACACGATTTTGTTTGGGGATTAGTGGAGAAAAATACTGAGACCAGTAATAAAAAAAAAGTGCAGATCGTGAGGGCAAATAGAAACCAAGAAGATGGGGCGATAAATATTAATATAGGAAAGTAAGTATCTGATAATAATAGGTTGAGATAAGAGATGAATACTAAAGAGGTGAAGCAAATGATTCTGAAGATGAGAGGCGTGTCTGTGGAAGCTAAAAGTTAGAATGCATGTAAAGATGGTTGAGTCAACCCTCCATAATAAATGTAAAAGCTAATAGAAGCAAGGAGTTGAATTTATTAAGATTAATTCTTGGCATGACCTGTACTGAGCAAGAAGTTCCGGCAGTGTGAGATATGTGGATACGAAAAAATTATTAAAAGGAGATATGTGGAGATGAGAATAAATGATTAAAAGGAGATACGAAAATATGATTAAAAGGAAATATGTGGAGATGCGAAAAAATAATCAAAAGGAGGTATGTGGAGATACGAAAAAATTATCTAAAGGAGATATGTGGAGATAAGAAAAATGGATCAAAAGGAGATATGTGGAGATACGAAAAAATAATCAAAAGGAGATATGTGGAGATACGAAAAATTATCGAAAGTAGATGTGTGAAGATGCGAAAAAATGATTAAAAGTAGATATATATTTGGTGATACGAAAAAATAATTAAAAGCTAATGTAAGAGAAAAGACGGATCAAAGTATTGTTTTGGCAGGCATTTGTATGGTCGAGAGAATGGAATATGATAATGTAATAAAAATATCACATAATTTGATTTCTGGGGAAAATATTCCAGGGGTCTTCAAATTGATTCAAACATTTTTTTTTCTTATCTCTCTCTGGGTTCTGGGAGTGTAATGGGAGACCGCATTCTCCACACGTAATGTAATTCAAAAGTTATTTTCAGTCTCTCAAAATTGAATTCCGAGTGAAAACGATATCAACAATAAATTTATCTCCAGTGTCAAGAAATCCATTCCAAGGTCAGTAGTTACCTTGATTTAGCAAAAAGAAAAAAAAATAACTAGATAAAAAGGGAGTCCCAAAAACTACATTAAAACCAGCAGGGACTGGTAAAAGATTTGGTCTTACTTCAGAGAAATAGTTGGGGCCCTGAACACCAGACTCCGTGACTCCCCTTCGAAAAAACACCAATTTGCACCCGGCTTTTTTGCTAATAACTGTAAGCCGTGACATTCCACGAGGAACACTCAAGGATTCCCTCCTCGTAATCTGCGTCCAGGAGCCGCCAGTCACTTCCATCTGGTTTCAGGGCTGCACGTCTTTGTGTGGGCGCTTAGTGTTTGAGGATCGCTCGTCAGGGCAGGTGTGTAAACAGGTGGCTTAACGCTCTGGGTGAAAGAGGATGAGATAAACAGGTAGCTACTGCAGCTTCGGGACGCAAAACCGATCGCAAACAGACACACTGTTCCTAAGAGAAGTTCCCTAAAAGAAGTTACTGCCATCATAGCAACTGCTCCGGAAAAATATGGTGTTCATCGCCTGTCAGACGGTGGTGATTGGAGGGCAATTATTATGGGCGTCTGAAGAAACAAAGGGGACAGCTTTCTCACAAGAGTCTGATGATTAGTGGATAAGAACAGAGGTCGTGAACATTGACCTACTCAAAGCGGGTTCAAGTCGCAAAGTGGCTGCTACTCATCTCACTGGGCATGATTTGCTGCTGCTGTTTATATATATTATATATTATATATATATATATATATATATATATTATATTACTATATATATATATAGATATATATATATATGTTGTACACACATACATACACACACACGCATATTATATATATATATATATATATATATATATATATATATATTATATATATATATATATAATAGATTAGATCTCAGAGTGAAAGTATTGGAGAAACTTGATAAATATCCCACTTAATATCAAACGTCATAGTAACAGTAAAAATGTCTTTCCTTTGCAGTATCTTGCAAGTCCAATATGAAACCAGGTGCAGAATATTCTGCTTTTTGCCACCATCTTAATCGATACGCCGGATAGAATTGGAAAAATGACGCATTAATCTGCCCTGAACTTAATTCTGGCGACAGCGGGAATCGTTACATCACGAATTCTGAAACTTGCCATGCCAGTCATGCACTCGAGCACCATTTTCAAGACTCTATCTGGGTCTCCCTCAACGCCAGTGTCGCAATCGAGTGCTCCGAAACCAGCAATCTTTTCATTATGTATATCTCGGGGAATTCAAGCTCGCATATTTCTGTGCCTTTGCGAGCGAAAATAAGGGTTATACCATAATACGCACGCGTAGCGTAATGCACACATTTCTGTTACGGAGCGACTGTAGGATCGGTCACATGGATGAAGTAGGAAAGGGTTAAGGAAAACAATAATGGATTAAAAAATGGGAAGAGCTTCATCTACCAGACAGTTTTAGCGTCAAATTCGTACTAGACAAGGAGAGAGAGAGAGAGAGAGAGAGAGAGAGAGAGAGAGAGAGAGAGAGAGAGAGAGAGAGAGAGAGAGAGAGAGAGAGAATGATGCAAGCTTACACACATCTACGCAACAAATGCAAGTAGCTATACTGTTCATCTTAGGTGTACTAAGCAGCCAAAATTAATTCCGCGCGAGTGCCTTGACACCACCGTCCTTTTTTTCCACACAACCACCCAGCAACCAGCACTGCCAAGAGTAAAGGAGTCAAAACCAGTTTTCGAATTCGGCGCCGGTTGTATTTTTATTTTTATTTTTTTCTTTTTACTCGTCTCGATGTGCGACGAAGTCGGGACTTTAAACCAGCCCTATGACCTACTTAAGGCGGCCGTCCGGATAAATCACAGTCGAACGAGAGATACCGGTCTCTCGCAATATTACCGAGTGAATATACGTATAAAAATAAAGTCAAAAGGCGTATATTGATAAAGGTATATTGGAAATATTGATTGGCAGTGAACGGACATTCTGTTGACAAACGTAAGTCAATGTGTCAAATGGGAGACGGCCAGAAGACGCGAGTCTCCCTCGAGTGAACGACCCATTAACGACCAAATTTTACAAATTCGCTAATGGTCCGAACCACCCATTGCCACCATTTGCGACGGTAACGACCCATTCTTCACGAGGTAGGTCATTATTACATCAAAATGCCAGTTTAGCCTTTAATGGTGAGGTATACCGTAGTTATTAGTAGTACCTAGTAGGCCTTTTACGTGGTCCCATGCCACGATGGGGCCGTTTATTTTATATTTTATTTTGTATAATATTGTTTACGTTTTATTTTGACGAAATTGATGTTAATTTAAATGGAAATGTGTCCAAAGCTAACGGGAAGAAACGAAAATGTTTGAAAACTACCGGTACTTAGCCTAGTAGGTAGTACCCTAACCTCCCTACCTAACCTAACCTATCTAGCCCCAAGACGCCGGCTCCAACCTTATTTAAACTGACACTACAGTTGTGGAGTCGCATATGGGTTGCCGGTCTACGTTACTGAGACTGGGTTTAAAGAATAATAATAGCATATTAAACCTGAAATTAAAAAATACATATCTTCATAGGTATAGGAGTACAAGTACACAATTCCAGTCTTACATGAAGAGTATTTTGTGTCACTGAAAACAGAATGTGCTTGAACAAATGATGCAATGTTGCACATTTACAAATGTGTAGTGACATCATGATTTGCAGTAAACAATACAGACGAGAAATCAATAAACAATGCGTAGTGTAAAAAAAATTAAATACCCAAAGTAAGAATATTTTGTAAAAATGTAGATTGCTGTCATGCCCCTCTAGTTCAGTAACTACCAGTGCACACGCAAAATGCATAATGTGTTTAATACCAGTCCTTAGGGATGAACATGAAATCATAAACAAAAGATATTGAATATTATCAACATAAAAAAAAAACATACACAAAAGGCAGTAATTCTAAGGAAGAGCTCTGCCGGAGATATTGTTTATAAATGAAAATTTTTCCCTGAACAATACAGAAAAGGGTTTAGCCTATATAATGCAGTACAGCTGAGAATATATATATAGTATATACATATATATATATATATTCCATAATGGGCTGACAATGACTGGTAAAAATTACAGAACACTTTTACCAGTCATATATATATATATATATATATATATATATATATATAATAATATATATATATATATATATATATATATATATATAATATATATATACTCAGGCAGTCCCCGGCTTACGTCGATCCGAGGTTACAACACTTTCCAATTATATTCATTGGAAATTATTTCCAGGTATTGATGAAAAATGCAATAAAATTGCAGTTTACATAGTTTTTAATACACCCAAAGCATTAAAAGTAAGGTTTTCTTAGGATTTTTATGATGTTCTGGCTTACAATGATTTTCGGCTTACAACGCGTCTCAAGAATGGAACCCCCGTCATAAGCTGGGACTGCCATGTGTGTGTGTGTGTATATATATATATTATATATATATATATATATATATATATATATATATATATATATATATATATATATATATATATATATATATATATATATATAATATATATATATATATATATATATATATATATAATATATTTATATGAAGTTTTGTTGTTTTCACCCACTCAAAACCTTGCTTCCCAAAAGAGGGTCCCCATAGCTTAACTTCCATGAATGGATAAGAGGTTGAATCTTAAATTCATCACTAAACGCCATACACTAACACCAGTGAAAATTTATAAATGCAAAATAGTGTAAATTGTCTAAAATTGATATCAAATAAGTTTTTTTTTTCAAAAAAAAAAAAAAAAAACAATAGTAATATGCACTATCAGCTGTATTAATTTCTTGTAGTACTGTGATACAATCACATTTCAGTAGAGTTCATTAATAAACCACTAAAAAAATAAACGAAAGTGTAACAGTTTAACATAACTTTAAAATAATATTCAAACAGTCTGAATTAATCTGTTGTTGTATTTAATTCTTATGTATTCTGGGTTAGTCACTTGGGTAAATGCCAACAAACACCAATTTTTATTACATACAGCATTTACAACCAGCTGTGTCATTATTTATGTATTTTCCCATCCAAAAGCTAACTTTATACCCTTTTCTAAATTTTTAACATGTTCAGTGGTATTTTATTGGCTTTTTTGTGGTATCCAGTGAATGGAAGACCTACCATGGAGAATGGTCACAAAAACAAAAAATGTGTGGTTAACTCAAAACATGATTGTCAAAAACACAAAACAAACTGATGTGGAAGGAGAGAGAGCCACGATGGCAAAAATTACATCCTTTTTTAATTAAGTAGAGATTTGTGTTGGAAACCTTTTTTTGATCCACTTGACACCCGGATGGAACAGTAAATTTATGCAGGGTCACAAACATATTTACCCTGAACAAATACATTTTGCCTCAGCAGCGCTCGTTCCTTCTTACTTTTAGATGTCATTCATACATGAGGTAATTTTGGAAAAATAAGTGGTCAACAACTACTACCACATGGGTAAAAATCTTTTAAAAATTATGGTTTGTATGCTAGATGATGCCTATTTGTAGTTACTCAAGATTATTTTATGTACTGGACATCCTAAACCCTTTGTTTATGCTATTTGATCAATTAGGCATTGTTGTTGTGGGCCTTAAAATACTGTACTTTTTTTATACCTCAGAGTCCTTTGAAATTGGTGACATTCAGCAAATATGGTTCCTTCACTTGCGTTTTCACGCCACAAGACACTCATATGGATTGCACGGATGTCTTTCAAGGCTCACAGAAATATGGTAAGTCATGGAGGCTTTCATGCTGGTCTTCCACTTTACTTCCTTGTAATAATGTTGTATTATCTGCAACTACTGTGGTAGTACAGTATTTAGTGTTTTGAGATGAATAATACAAGTTTGATTTTTTTTTTTATAGCGTTGCCACTGTCTGTCCTCAAAGGAGTTACACTCATGGTCCTCCCAGTCACAGCAGCTACCAAAAATAGGTTTTAGTACATTACAGTGCAACATAAAATAAGCAAAAAATGTGCCAAAGTTTCTTCGGCGCAATCGATTTTCTGTCCTGTGATGGTTTCAGCCCCAGCCCATAAAATACTCTTAGCTGCAGCCCGTGAAACTCAGTCATGGTCCGATGTTGTCGTTGGTACCTATAGCGCTGCCAGAAGTATGATTATGGCTAACTTTAACCTTAAATATAATAAAACTAGTGAGGCTAGAGGGCTGCAATTTGGTATGTTTGATGATTGGAGATTGGATGATCAACATACCGATTTACAGCCCTCTAGCCTCAGTAGTTTTTAAGTTTTGAGGACAGACGGACAGAAAAAGCCTGCACAATAGTTTTCTTTTACAGAAAACTAAAATTAGATTTTGAATTAATATAGCCAATAGAGCCAATGTGTCTAATTTAATTTAATGCTCAAGGTACATTACTGAATTGCTACGAATCATGAGTAAATTGATAGTTAATAGGTACCATGAGCAGCTTTAAGGTCTGCAACATACCTACTATGCAAAATGTGTTATAGCGTTCATTCTGTACACTGATGAATTAAAGTAATATAGTTTAAGCTTGTTAAATGGTAGATTCAAAAATCTTTTGATACCCGAAGTTGAAGATCAAAGTTATTCAGTTTTTCATTTAATTCCAGTGCAGCATATGAGAAATACATAATTGTACTTTGTATAATATGCAGAACATATAATTGTGTACGTAATATGAAATCATGAGATTAGAGTAAAGATAACCAAAGGATAACATTTTTATCACAGATAAGTGTGTTTTGAATACAACCATAAAGTTTGTCCAATAACTTTTGTTTTTCTTCACAGAGTGCAACTACGCAGACAAATACCTATAGGAATGGCCCAGATCAGGTAATTTGTTTCAAGTTCTGTTTCCACCAAATCTGTTTTAAGGTTGGGTGCACATAGTTATAGTATTGTCACACTGCCCAATTTGCCCACAAGTTGAAGAGTTTGTAATTCTCCTCCGAAGGGCCTTGTCATTATCCCTTCATGCCTTATATTTCTTAGTACCGTAATATTTTATGCATGAATCCATGTTTCTTTTATTACCTATGTATTCTCATCTGTATTTTACTATGCTTCTCATGATTTTGCGACAGTTTTTCACATAATTATAGGAATTCTGTTATGTGAGAGCTAACCCAGCTAATTCAAGATACCTCTGATGTGTGGTATGTGTACACATCATGAAAGTATGAAAGGTGATTACAGAGGTGTTTTTGTTGCATAAATACTATGTTTGCTTCAAGATAGTGAAGGTCAGCAACAAGAGATTCCTAAATCAGACTCCCAAATTTAGATATCTAGCAATCACAACATAAGGTGTAACAAGCAGATGCTATGAAGAGTGAGAATCTTTTTTTTGTTAAAACTGAATTGGCTTTGTCTGATTGTTTTGGTAAATGAATTAGATTGTTCATGCTTCTGTGAATTCACTTATACCTTCTGTTATTATGACTGCAGTTGAGGTACAGTGCAGTGCTATGATTTTTTTCTATTGTAGTTTAGTAAAAGAAAAATAGTATCCCCTCTGTAATTGTATATATTTTTTTTACTTATTTCCTGTATATAGAATTCTTCTATGATTTTTTATTCCAGATTCTTCCTGCAACATCAATAAAAGCCTGGACTGCTGATGGTGCTGTCAGATTACAAATTAGTGAGGAGGAAATGAAAACACGCCCACCTATCTCAGTACATACACTGATGCACAAGAGGGCTACCAAAAACTCAAATGCTATTGCTTTAGCAGCGAAGAAGGATGGGAAGTGGAAGTAAGTACTAATTCATTGTGCTTTGTTAAAAGAGCTGCAGATATGCTTCCAGAAATTCTAGAGATAATGCCCTGCATTTATCATGAAAGCTATGTATGTAATATGTAAGCTGATTAAATTTGCATTGTTGTATTGTAGTGTATCCTGTATTTTAAAGTCTATGTACATTGTTGTGCTTCTTAGTTCTGATATTTAGATGTTCTTATGTACCCTCAAGTTTCACTCTGCAGTAATAGAGATGTTGAACAGCAAGATGGTGGGAGAAACCTTATAAGATATGAAAGAGGTTAAAGCAATATTGAGAAAATGTATAAGATTTTACATTTAAACTGGGAAAAAGATTCCACAGGAAGGTGAGACCTGTTGCCCATCACAGCTTCAGCATAGAATATACTTAAATAGCTACCTGTAATGGGCTTATGTCACAACAAATACGGTTTTTTAACATAATTTCCCTTTTTTTCTTCAAGTACAAACCCATCACAATACGTACGTACGTACTTTACTTTGAAGTTCCACCTCTCTGCCCTTCATTTTGACTTTGTAATAAGAAAAAAAAAATGAACTTTGTGTCTTTAAAATTTTAAGTTTTTGCAGGCCTGAATTTAATGCCCTATCTTATTTGCATATTGAATTGTCTGCTTTCAGGTACTGGACCTACAAGGATTATTATGATGAATCGAGGATAGCTGCAAAAGCTTTCATTAAATTGGGGTTGGAACGTTTCAAAGGTGTTTGCATAATGGGAGGAAATGCACCCGAGTGGGTTATTGCTAACTTTGGTGAGTTTTCTATTTCAGTTGGTTAATGAAGTACAGTTAATGTAAAATATTGTAGGCATTGTTCTGTAAGGCATTCAGTATGTTTTTTTACTTTCTACTGAATCTGCTTGGCTATGTATACCATATTACCATAATTGTATGAGTATACTCTTGGATATTAGCATTCTATCAACATTTTAAGAATTTTTAACATATGAAAGGAATTTTCTTATGTCCATACTGGTATATTTGTATGGGTTTTACTTGTGATGCTTTTGTAAGTGCCAGTGGCTGTTTTGTGATCTCTGCAGATTACTTGATAGTGTCCTATTATCTTTTATGTAAGTGTTAGTACTCTACATATCTTACAAGTAGAATGCTTCCATAAAAAATTAAATTTGGAAAGTCAGTATTTTACAGAATACAAGCCATTCATTGATTGTGAATGAATAAAAAAATCCCAGTTACGTATACAGTTGTCAAGGATAACAAAACAAGAGTGTTGCTAATGTATATGTTGAGTTTTGTATGCTTGTATTTTGTAACAATACTTGTCAACTGAGTGAATGTACAGGATCATACATATCTCATTATTTATTGACATTGCAGGTGCCATATTTGCAGGCGGTTTAAGTGCTGGTGTTTACCCTACCAGTACCCCTGAAGCTTGTAGGTATCTAGCTGATAACTGTAAAGCGCAGATACTAGTTCTAGAAGATAAAGCGTGCCTAGATAGATTTCTTGCCGTGAAAGATTCACTACCGAGCGTGAAGGTTTGAACCATATCAACCCATATAGTGCATGTATAACTAATTGACATCAACTGTAATAAATCAGACTAGCTCACTGTTTGGATTTTGTGTTCTCACCTTATATCATGCTGGTCTTCAAAGCTTAAAAAGACATAATACACCATGGCACATCAATTAATCTGATTATCTGATTGTTTAAAAAGTTAGATCTTTTCATTAATGGTGGCTAATTTTATCAAGAAAATAGTTGAGTGGCACAATTGAAAGACCTTTCCATTTGCAAATCAGAAACAGCTAGTGTTTTGTCATTTGAGTGTTGAGCTAAACTTGCCTGAAGTTTTTTTTTTTTTCTTTAATTCTGGTGTCTTCTTATTTAGCTTTGGGATGTAAGCACAAGAATTCTTTTGATACTGCATCTGCTTCATTGATGGCAATTACTTCTTTGTAACACCACTGTAAAGTTCAGTTTAAACACCTGTCAGCACTAACAGCATGTGGAAGTTTAATGTAACAGCTATTCCTTTAATCCTTTTTGAGAGGTAAGTTATACTTATCAAAAGATATTCATTTTCACTGTTATGATAATTTCCAATTGTTTATACTATTTACATACAACACAAATCACTTACATTTCGCTAATGCAGCGATGTCAGTCAGAGCGAACAAAAATATGAATAGAAATGAGGAAGGCTTTTTAACCCCTTCGCCACTGGCCTGCTGCATTGCTGCTAATGCTTGCATACCGCATGAGACCCCCTGTCGACTGCGAGTATCAATCATTACTGGCTCCCTCTAAATTTTATGTTATTCATATTTTTCCTTTACATTGTTATGTGAAAACATTGTGTGTACGGATATCAATGAATATTTTTTACCCCATTGTCAAAAAATTACAAAAAATATAGTAAGAATATCGGAAAAAATAGGAATATTTAGTGGAAAAAGTAATTGCAGAAGTAGGAACTGTTATAAAGTAGTAGAAATAGTAGTAAAGTAATAGAAATAAAGTAGCAGAAAAAGTATTAAAGTAGCAGTAAAATAGTAGTAGTGGTAATAGCAGTACTAGTTTTCTTACTGAAACAGTTATTCCTAGGTTTCATACAGAAACAGCGTATACATCAATGAATGTTTACGGCACTGGTAATAATAATAATAGAACAATAACAATAGGAATAATAATAATAATAATGATAATAATAATAATAATAATAATAATGATAATAAAAGCAACAGCATCTCGTGACCAATACGTATATACATATGGGGCAGTTTATTCACCCCCATTATCATCAGCAAGCTATAAAAAACACATCTCGTCACGAGTAACAGGCCTCCATAGAAGTCCTTTCACCTTACGCTTTCCTGTTGAATTAAAGTACTACTCTGCCCGAGCATTCATCCATTCAAACAATTTGTCAATTACATCACCACAAAAAAGGAGAAAAAATGCACCACGTAAGCAGGTGAAATCTGGTGTGTAAGCAGGAATCCTATTACCACCCTCCATGAATCAGGGGGGCCTGGGTCTGGGCGCAAGTCACAAGATGGATCAGTTATGAACTGCCAGCCTTCATCGACAAGAGGTTCAATGTCTTCGAAACACTCTTTGTCACTGTCAACCTCTAAGAAATTATCACTATAATCATCATCTGATAGATTTGGCAGGTACTCAGACCCTGACTCTGAAACACTATCATCTGACATGATACTGAAAAAAAAGAACATAAAATAACTGCAATCAAAAGGGAAAAAGGTTTAGAATTCAAATCTACATGGTTTACGGACAAAATCGTCATCATCCTTCCCAAATAATAGCCTGAGGCGCACTGGCATATGTTGGCCAGTACCCCTCCTAATATCCCATATGAAAATGACGTCACGACGTCCATCGGAGGCTCATTGGTTAGAATGAATTGTGGGTGGAGCTTCAGCACCTCTCTCGTACACAATACTGTGTCTGGAAACCATCCAAGCTGAAGAAAACGCTTTGCTTTTCGAGGAGGGATGAAAGACGTACACGCGTACGTCCCGGTCTTTTATTACTGTACTGTAAAAGACGTACATGTGTACGTCCCAGTGCTGAAGGGGTTAAGTGAATGAGACCTCTTTTAATAGTTGGAGGGCCTTGTGTGTCCTGCTGAAAACTTGCATTTCTTGTCTCTTGGAGATATATGCAACTACATATTCTCTAATTTGGTTTATATGTAATTGTTATTCAGTTATGTAACAAAATCATTAGCACCTATTACAAATGCAACGTGCTCTGGAAATCAGATGCTTTAGTCATAACTTTGCGCATGTTTTTTGTTACTGGGGATTTGCTTAACTGGCTCATTATTCACATTCCCTTTTCTGTTTTTAGAAAAAATTGATCAAAATAATTTTGACCAGAGATGAAATTAGTTCCCAAGGAGCTCAGAAGGCATGCACCTCTTTCCTAAGTAATTGCATAGTACGTATATTAGTAAAAACCAAGGTTTGTAATTCATATGAATGAATACTGAATTAAAAGTGTAATGTATGCTTCATATAAGCCTATAAGAAATTAAAGTTTTCATCATGCGAGAAAGGTCTTCCTTGAAACAGAATCTCTCACCTACAGATTCACACATATTTGATAAGGGATTTACCACTTTTTCAGTAGTGCATTGACGACATAGTAAAATAAGAAGTTTACTATTGATGAAACAAAAACTTCTGTAATATAATTGTGTATATTTTTTAATTTGCCTGTAATGTTGAAAATTATTTGTCGTTAATGGCCTGATAGTTTTGAATATTTTATTTTTTTACTGCAGGCCATTGTGCAGTGGTCAGGATCCCCAGGTGCAACAGGAGTATTGTCTTGGAGTGATTTGATGGACATGGGAAAATTAGAACCAGACGATGAGTTGAATGAGCGTCTTTCTCTGGCAGCAGTAAATCAGTGCTGTTACTTAACATATACTTCAGGTTGGTGGAACAAAACTTTGTTTTACCACAAACCCATCAGTGTACTGTTGCCTATCCAGCTTTGTAGACAAACCCACCCATCTATTTACAAATGCTGATTCTAGATCAGCACCTCATTTTAGGCACTGACATAATCTTTTTGCCAGGCCATAAAGGAATCCAGGACAGTGGCCCTTGTGATGGTAGTTGAAGTCATTCCTTGTGTGGCTGGCCACCAAGAAGGAAATAAAACCAAAGCCACTCAAGATGACCAATGCTTCTGTGACCTACATCTACAAAATCAGACAAACATATTTTTACTTTAAAGCCCTCTGAATAATACAGAAATAGCAATTGTCACTTCTTACTTGGAGTTTTTGCCCTTAGGCATTATAGTAATTCACCTGAAAGTTTCAACAGCAAAGAAGTTTATATTTTTTAGACCAACAGGGAAATGTATTGGTAGGCAACCATAGTTAAAGCCAGAACAATAAAATGCTTTTAGTGGAAGTTGATTCTCCAAGGAAAGTGAGATGCTTTTGAATCTGTCAGAGGTATCAGCTGCATGTACCTCACATTCAAACCCTAATAACAAGATTTTAATCTGTGCTCTCCAAGTTTACTTAATCTGAAGAAGAATTAGAAAGAAATGCGGTGAAGAAATATTGAACATGGAAAGAATGAAGAAAGAAATTAACAGTGACCATTTGTTCCTCAGTCAAAACTATTTATTACATTTCATGTTTTGAAACTCCCTGAAGTTGTACATGTTGGATGGCACAAGTACTTGGTCTAGTCTAACAATTTACTTCCAGACCAAGGAGGTGTTTCTTATTTTTCTTTTTTAAATTGGTCACAATGGAAATTCTTGGAGGAGTGGGGCTCAGCAGAAACCTACTGTATGTGATAATTATGATCTAGGGGAATGTGGTATTTGAAGACAATCCAAATGTAGAACACTCTGAAGAGGGTAAAAAAATTTTATGTTATCATGCTCAATATACCTCTGAGGTATGTGAGAGACAGGTGGTTAGACTCATATTCAGTCGGTCCTGTGGTACAGTGGGACAAGTATTGAAAATAGCTTTGTGTCCTTAAAACATTAAGTTTCTTTAAAGAATGTTTGATTTTTACGGTAGAGACCAGTAAAAATGTTAGCTTAAAATGGTGGAGGTTATATGTTAGCAAAGTTTTAAAACAAATCAAGGATGTATCTAGATTTGTTGCATTTCTTCTTACAGGTACCACTGGCCCTCCAAAAGGGGTAATGTGCTCTCAAGATAACTTGACCTATGTAGGAGAATTATACAGGAAAAATAATAACCATGAATTTGGAAAGGAGAGATTGGTGTCATACCTTCCTCTGAGTCACATAGCAGCTCAAGTTGTTGATATTTATACCTGCATAACAATTCTTGGAGAATTATATTTTGCTGAACCAGATGCACTAAAGGGAACTTTAGTGAAGACATTAACTGAGGTAAGTGTTGTCATTTGAATAACTCTATTCGGTAAGCAGTTTTCATATTATTATTATTATTATTATTATTATTATTATTATTATTATTATTATTATTATTATTATTATTATTATTATTCAGACAATGAAACATATTCACATGGAACAAGCCCAAAGGGGCCAATGTTTGATATTTCTTGGGGCGCAACAGAACCAATCATTCTAGTATGTTTAGTCAGTGGATGCTCTTCTGCAGAGTGCCAAGAGAGAGTGGAGACACAAAAAGACATATAAAGTAATGGATTTGCTTAAGAAAAAAAAAAAAAAGTTTTATTTTTTAATAGATCTAATGTTTAAAATCATGATACTAATTCACATACATACCTATTATTTTCATTGTACAAATAGTTCCTCACTGGACAAGTTATTTGCGTACTGGCCTACCAATCTGGAAGCATAAGTGTGCTCCCACCTGCCGCCAGCAAGGAATCAGAGGATTATATTTCTGGTGATTAGAAATTAATTTCTCAATATAATGTGGTTAGGATCCCACAATAAGCTGTTGGTCCTGTTGCTAAGTAACCAATGGGTTCCTAGCCACGTAAATAAAAATCTAATCCTTCAGGCCAGCCCTAGGAGAGCAGATAATTAGCTCAGTGATCTGGTTAAACTAAGATACAGGCAGTCCCCGGGTTACGACGGTGTCGGCTTACGACGCTTGTCAATAGACGTTATTTCCAGGGTTACGACGCATGTTCTAGGATTACGACGCCTACAACGCTCATCTGGGAGATGAAATATGACACCAAAAATGCAAAATAATCAATATTTGAAGGTTTTTTTGATGAAAAATGCCATAAGAATGCAGTTTACATAGTTTTCAATGCACCCAAAGCATTAAAAGTAAGGTTTTCTTAGGATTTTTGACGATGTTCCGGCTTACGACGATTTTGGGCTTACGACACGTCTCAAGAACGGAAGCCCCGTCGTAACCCGGGGACCGCCTGTATACTTTTACATACTGTACAAATACTGTGATTATTGACAGTACTTTGAAAGTATATGTAAATAGCAAGACCCTCCCTCCCTTATCCATGGTTATACGTTCCAGAAAATACTGTAGAAAACAGATATCACATACTATATGTAGTAGCAACATGTGCTTAGACTGCAACACCTACTTGGACCCCAAACATAATGTAATTTTTGTGTATGTACATACATGTTTGTTACCATTTGTTATTTAATATTAAATTTAGCATCAGAAATGGGATAATAAAGTTGAATAACTGTCTGTGCCACAGACATGGTGTGGTTGTGTGATTACTATGCCACACACTGAAGAGCACATCCAACCAATACTCTCAAGTGTTCGCCTTGAAATGTATCCATAAAACATTCTTCTGTCTGTCCATTTAATTTTATTTTCACATCTAGCAATATTAATTTTTAAAAGACTTTTATGAACACCTTAGGAAAACAAAGTTAGCTGGATTTATATTTATGTCAGATTTTTTTGTTCATTGTTGCTTCATACAACTGTATATGATTAGATGACTTCAAGAAAAGTAACTAAGTTATGCAAAATATAAATGCTTATTTTAATAAATGATAGAGTTGTTAGTTTTATATTGTAACAGTGCTCATCTATATTTTAGATATTTAAAGTTGTAAACTTTACTTCATATTCTGCTTTTTTTTTTTGTCCACCAAAATTGTTTGCTTATTTGTTAATATATTAGTTAAAAACGGGAAATTCATCGGTTAATTACTGGAATTGACTGAAAAATTAAAAAATCTTCTTGTAGGCACAACCAACAGGCTTTATGGGAGTACCCAGGGTATGGGAGAAGATGTATGAGAGTTTGATGAGGGCTGGAACTCAAGCCCCATTGTACAAGAAAATTCTTGCCAAATGGGCTAAGGAACAAGGGCTACAATATTATAAAGCAGTTCTGGAAAACAGGTGGGTATAGTGTTCTTCTGTTTATCGAGTAAAGCTCTGATGTCTTCTGTTTACCTTGATAAAGACATTTTATGAAAATATGCCTAGTTATACTGTATATATTTGTTTCCTTATTCTTCATCCAAGGCACTAGTATTCTTTTCTAAAAGTCAGTGAGGCAATCATTAATTGATTTTTATTGTTTTTTGTTGAAAAATCAGGTGATTTACTTTTGATGTTCAAAGTGTATAAGAGAAAACAGAAAAGTAAAACTATCAGGTTGTGGTAGAGGAGCAAATCTTAGAAGAGGAGTAACAGCAGACGAAATAGGGATTGCAATATCCCTATTAATAAACAAAACATATTTTTTTTAAGATTGTGAAAGACCTTTACTACTCTCCACAGAAGATGCACAGGCAGTTGAAAGTCAAAACTTTTAATAGATGTGACTACAATGCATATTCGTATTACAATGACAAAGATACTGGAAATATGATACTAAGAGGATGTGATCTCCAAAGTGGAGATGGTATGGTATGTGTACTGAAGAGGAGAGAGGCAGTTAGTCAGAACAATAGAAGTTAAAGTAGCAGGCCAGAGCCCAGTACTCTACAGTGAGAATGCTGACAAATCAATCAAATGTTAACTGTAAGTAATGGCATTTGACAAATAATGGCTGGGTCTGTGTCGTGATGAAACTGTTAGCAACACAGTAAATTTATTAAATTGGACGTAAAACTGTCAAGTTGTTTAGTTACAAGGAACAATTTTGAAGTGTATCATGCATGTCTTAAAATTGGTCTAATTAATTTGTTCCCTAAATAGACATCCCAATAAGGAACACCAAAATTTATTTGGTGTCACTAGTACCACATTGCTAGTTTCTTACCAGCTGGGGGAAGAGTTGAGAATGTTGAAACATCAGGGGTGACGGTTGCTGTGATAAGATGTGGTTGGGGTTCCAGATGGGAAAGCACTTAACTTTGACCTAGATGAGTCAGGAGACCTTTAGTACTCCTGATGTCCATCACAAACTGCAGTTCGTAATGTTACAGCATGAAGGCTATCAAGTGATGCCTCAACCAGAAGAGATTTTTAGAAGCTTCAGAAATTGCTGCCATTCTTGAGAAGGCATCACTCTGCAGACTATTAGAATAAGTCCTACTTTATATAAATGGTGCAAATCAATAAGGGCATATACCTAATCTCAACCTCACCGTTCCTACAGCAGCAGATATCTTTACTGCATTTCAAGAGAGTGAGAAGGTTGTTCGTTTCAGCTGTAAAAGACTGCAGATTTACCCTTACATATTGTTGAGTACAGCTGTATTGGCTCTGGTTCATCATCTGGTTTATCACTGATGTGAATTTCTGAACACTGCTACATGGAAATCCCTATGTGCTTTCATTTGATGTTACAAGAGAGACATAACTCATAACAGCATGGATTTATATCAAGTCAGTCCTATGGAGGTTGCAGGTACCATTTTCCCTTAATCTGAAGAAAGGTGAGAAGGTGGAGCCATATTTATCATCACTTTCATTGTCATGGGGTATCATTTGGATTCTAGGCATATATATATCTTGGGTGCCTGCTACTGTGCCTGATAATGGTACCCTTCACATGCAATGTGGTGTATAACTCATGGATTTTCAAAGTTGCTCAGTCCATTTTGTGACCCCCTTGTTAGCTTTTAGACTCCTGTTGTTTCATAAATTTTTAATTATCAGAAATTATTTTTCTAGCAACTACATTAGTTTAGCTACCTCTGATCATTTTTTGACCACAAATCCATCACACCTAAGTTGCAACTTGGGTAGACACTAAGTAAAGTATTTGATTTGACTCAGATTTTTTTAATTTAAAATAAATTTTTGTACATAAACCTATTACTCTGAGACAAGTTTGCCCTCCTCACAACCCCTCCAAGCTGTAGCTGGTCTAGTCTATCTAGAGCAGTGGTTCTTAACCTTTTTTGGCAGTGACCCAAAATTTTGCACAAATCAACCATGGCGACCCAAAGCTACGGTAGAGATTATTGTACGGAAAACTTCAAATTGTTAGTTTTGCATTGAAATTTCAAAACACTTCAAATAAATTTTCTTGGCGACCCAACTTTGGGTCGCGACCCAGGGGTGAAGAACCACTGATCTAGAGAATGGCCAGTTTCCACTGCTACAGTCGCTCGGTTACCTAGACAAACTGAGGTGCTGATGGCAACTGGTCTTAGGATATCTGAAGACTGCCAGTCATGGAGATAAGGATTATGTATACAAATAGTTTTAAAAATTAAACACATGCATATGTATAGAACCAAATTTTTTACTATTTACATTTGTAATTTTCTTCATATGTCTTACAGTTCCTTTTTACATTTATTTCTTGTTTGTTCCAGGAAATTATCTGTTTATGAGCAAGTGTCCCATTCATTAGCCAAGAAGCTTGTTTTAAATAAAATAAAAGAAGCAATTGGTTTTGGAAAATTGCACCAATGTGTTTCTGGTAGGTTTATATCTTGATTTGACATAGTTTATTATCTTTTAAGTTGACTAGAGTTAATTAGTGTAAGAGATCCAAAGGACTTAAATGAATAATACCATGTATTATGTAATAATATAAATGAAAACTGAGAAATTTAAGATGAAATTGTGATAACTTTTGAATGAATGAATGTTTGATACAGTTTAAATTAGTTTATCAAGTATTTTGTAACAATGTTAGGATTTTTCATTTGCACCCGAGCCTTTGGAAATGATTAACTGTGGTAAGCTACAATGTGGCTGTCTAACCTTGAAATATTTCAAAAAGTGCAAAAATTCATTGTTTATTTCCTTGTACATTTAACACCTTAGGTTATGCTAAGTTATGGTGAACTACTGTCACACCTACAGTATGGCTGTGGATAAAGTAGGTTGTAGCACCCTAGGTTAGGTAAGGGCATTTAAATGTGTGTGTTAGGGATGGAAAAAGAATAAGGCAATAAAGTTTTATGGTTGTAACATAGAAACTGGGATCAGGCACAGTATACTGTATTAAACAAAAACTTTTGGAATAGTATAAGAATGGTGAAATGATGGTAAGTATAAACATGTGTCAGCTGAATGATACAAATCATAACACAAAGAGCACATTCTCCATTTCCTACCACCTAAAAATTTGACCCATTCCGGTATCCATTATGGGCTGAAAAGTTGCAAACTTCCTTAAGGCTTATTCTTGTAATAAAATCAGGGTAAAAGGTTATCGAGTAACATGTAAGGGTGGGAAATAAAGTTAGTTTTATGAGAAATAATCTTGGTAAACAGATTGTTTTCTTCACTGAGATTGCAGTATCATGAAGAAAATTTATTATTAACAATTATTTTCATTTTCTTTCAGTGGCAGCCCCTGTTGATGACTATTTGTTAGAGTATTTCCTAAGCTTGGATATCCCTGTTGTAAATGTGTATGGGATGTCTGAAAATATAACTGTCTGTGCCTTCAGTTATGCTGAGCAAGGAAGGTTCAAAATAGGAAGTTGTGGAAAGGTAATGTTATGCACCATTTTCCATTTTTATTATATATCCAGATCACTGGAAACAACATTGTTTACATGACATGCACATGCAATTTGTTGACCCAGTGGTTTAATCAAATTGTTTATTTGTAATAAAATAAGTACAGTGGTACCTCGAGATACGAAAGGCTCAACTTACGAAAAACTCAAGATATGAAAGCAAATACAAAGATTTTTGCGGCTCTACATGCGAAAATTGTTCAAGATACGAAAAGTTGTTGCCGTAAAGTCCGAGATTCGCCCGGACCACCGATAACAATTTTAAAACTCGTGCGCCGCCAACTGAGTAGACTCGTCACCATCCTCCCGCTCTCCCATTGGTTCCTGATGCTAGTCACCGCCATAAGATCCTTCTCTCCTATTGGTCAGCATCTCTCTCATCATGCTCTATGTAAAGGCGTCCTTTGGCCACTTCGCGGCATCATCGGTATCGTAAGCATGCGGAATTTGTTCGTTATATACGATTTCGTTTATTAACGTAAATTCGTTAGTGATTTCGTTGTAGTATACGTTATCGTGTTGTGTGATAACTTTACTATACGGATACTACTGCATAACATAATTATGTACAGTATATATGTAGTCATGGGTCCCAAGAAAGTTGAAGTTCACAGAAAGAAGAGGATGCTTTCTTTGGAGACGAAGATGAAACTGTTTCGCAACCAGATTTTGATGAGATCGTTGCACTTGGCAAGTCCATGGGGCTGGTCCCCAACGAGGACGACATTAATGACCTTTTCGAGGCGTACCAAGAGGAGCTTACAACGGATGACCTGAAGGAGTTGGAGGCCATGCAACATAACAGCGTTCAAGAAGAGTTCTCTAGCAGCGGCGAGGAGGAGGACGACGACTCTATGACACCGGCAGAAATTAAGGATGCTCTAGCTGCTTTTCATAAGGTGCAATCATTCCTAGAAAAGAGACACCTCGAAAAGGCTTACACAGGTCGTATGCTTGCACAGTTCGATGACATTTGCCTGAGTCATTTCAGGAACATTGTCAAAAGCAGGCAGAAGCAATCTTCCTTGGATAGTTATTTTTTTAAAGAGGCCTTTAGTAGGAGTAAGCAAAAAGGAAGAACCTAGTGATACTATGAAAAAACAGAAAGTTGAAAGTGGCGAAGTTGAAATTTTGTAAAGAAAAAAAAAAGAAAAAATGTAAAGTATAATAAAGTAAAAAAAAAATTTAAAATAAAAAAAAAAAAAAATTTAATTTTAAGTTTTTTGTAAAGTTAAGTGTTACAGTTTTGTTAATGTGTTTCGTTAAGTTTAGTTTGTTTTCATAACCTTTTTTTATGTGTTTTGTAAGTTAAGTGTACATATCTGCCATTTGTCCTCCTCCTCCTTTGTCGCCACTTTCGGAGATAGCCTCACTCGAAAGGTAAGCTTCCACATTTTACTACATACGTACGTATGTACATACATTAGTATTTTTTGTATACTATGTACACTATTGCACTTTCTTTACAGGTACATACATATTAGTACTACTAGTACATATCAAGTTAGGTATTGAATGGTTCAAATTGTTGTAGTATTTCATTGTTTATAGGTCAATTTAGCTTTATTATGAAATTTACTGGGGTGTTTTTGGAGGGATTGGAACGGATTAGGCATTTTACATGTAAAATGCGGTTCAAGATACGAAAAACTCATAATACGAAGGCCGCCTCGGAATGGATTAATTTCGTATCTCGAGTTACCACTGTAATAGTGAAGGCAAGTATGCATCAATCAGTGTCAAGTAATAGTGGTGATATGCTGCAGTATCCCAATCTCTTTGGTGAGTACCGAATACTTTTTGCTTTTTTCCTTTTTTCTTTTACTGGGTACCATTTTTGCAGACTGAAGTTTTATTTGATATTCTGTGGGAAATGTAGGTTGCATTATTCAGTTGTAAATAGTAAAAAATTATTTAGGCTAATAGGGTGGATGGGATATAATCTCTTGGAACATTACTGCATTTTGTACAAAAACACAGTACAGTGTATGATAATACCTTTCATGATTGGTCATGATGTATGCAACCCAATCATGTACTCTTCAGTGTATAGTACTTGCCTTACTGTTGAATGCACCATAGATTTATTTTTATGTAGCACAGTAACTTGAAATGCAATCATCTGATACAAAAGAAAGCTGTATAACATGCTTTAACTTCTTTCAGAAGCCTGTCAGTAAAACAAAATTAAATTGTCTCTATTTGGCAGGTTGCACCACAAATAGAAGTTTGTATAAAAAGCATCCCTGGGGGGACACCTGGGGAAGGAGAAATTATCATGAAAGGTCGTCCAGTCTGTATGGGGTATCTGGAGATGCCAGAGAAAACCCATGAAGCTGTAAGTTGAATGTATAAGTCATAAATATTGTTAGGATGGAAATGATTTGAAATAGTTGCAAGTAATCATATATAATGCTTGTTGTTTTAGGCTTAACCAAATACATATACTATAACACTAGAAATGATATTCCTCCAGATCGACGATGAAGGTTGGTTGCATTCTGGTGATGTAGGACACTTTGATGAAGAAGGGTTTTTATACATAACTGCTCGTATCAAAGAGCTTATCATTACTGCTGGTGGAGAAAACGTCCCACCAGTAATAATTGAAGAAATTATCAAGAAGGAATTGCCATTCATTAGTAATGCAATGTTAGTTGGAGATAATAAAAAGTAAGTTCTTCATGTTTATCCTGCATATTTATTACTATGAATTGTTAATAGATGTTAATAGATAGATGAAGGGTTGGTTGTAACAAATGTCTCAGCACTGAAGTGATAAATCATTTTAATTGAATTTCTATTTCAGATTCTTGTCTTTATTATTAACTCTTAAAGCTGAAGTGGATGAAATCACAGCAGAATCCCTTCCTGAACTTACACCTTACTGCAAAAGAGTACTGACAAGAATGGGTTGTGAAGCAAGAACGGTTGCTGAAGCTCTTGATGAAGTTAAAAAGAACCCAAATGGAGCTCTTGCAAAAGCCATCCAGGAAGGCATAGACAGGTAAGGAGGGCCATATACTAGTATATTGTAAGTGGTTGTAAGTATTAAACTGATATACATAAACTGTAGATTAATAAAACAGATGAAAATAGAGAAAGGTATGTTCCTGCATTTAGAAAGAGGAAGCTTTTTCAAAGAATTATGAGCACTGTGACTTCTACGTATAGGGGTGAGGTTCTTGAACTTGAAAATATCCAATCATGACTTAACTCCTACCACTCCTATTACTGTGAGCAAGAAAATCAATTATGACATTTATAATAAGGTATAGTGTATCATATATGCACTGTAAAACATTTGTCAATATTCTTCCACTAGCTGTATTGTTAGTTTTGCTTAGTTTCCTGCCCTCTTCCAATTTATTTTAGCACAACCTTGCATGTAGAATGGCTTATATACTAGGGTGAATATCCATCCATGACAATGTAATCAAATATACATATCAATACATATACTATTTCAGTTAATGAAATATATATTAATGCAAATGTCTTAGGTTAAAAAAAATCCTCTCCAGCTCATCACAGGTAAAAAAAAGTACTGTATATCCACTTTTTTTATATATAGTTTTTAACCTGGTGAGGTTAACCTAAATATTTCCTAAGATTATTTTTTCATTTTTATTCTATTTTAATATTATTCAAGAGTTTTAAAGTTCCATTAAATCTGTTTCTACTTAGTATTTTATGCTTTCAGGTACAATGACAACCACGCCGTTTCAAATGCTCAAAAAATCCGGAACTGGAGACTTTTGCCTGCCGATTTTTCTTCTTACTCAGGTGAATACAACAATACCCTTAAACTTAAGAGGTTTTATGTTTTAGACAAATATAAAGATCTTATAGATTCCATGTACTCTGTTCCACATATGACAGAAGAATTTTGAAAGTAAACTTGTCATAATGTAAAGGTTGGTTAAAAGAAAAAATGTTGCAATGGTCTACAGCTTATCTCAATTTATTTTTAATTACTATAAACATGTAAAATATGCACCTAAGTTTCTTTGGCGGAATCAAATTATCTGTACAGCCCCTACAGCGTATAATTAAGACCACAGAAAATAGATCTACCTTTCAGTGGTCGGTATAATGCTGTATGAGCTGCGGCCCATAAAACTTTAACCACGGCCTGGTGGTGGCCTTTCCTATATCACTGCCAGAAACAAGATTTTGGCTGACTTAAATTTTAAATAAAATAAAAACTACATATGCTAGAGGGCTGCAATTTGGTGTGTATGTTGATTAGAGGGTGGATGATCAACATACCAATTTGCAGCCTTCTAGCCTCAGTAATTTGTAAGATCTGAGGGCAGACACAAAAAGTACTGACAGAAAAAAGTGTGGATGGACAGACAAAGCCATCTCGGTAGTTTTCTTTTACAGTTACAGAAGGCTAAAAACTGGGTATACTCTTGGGAACTTGGGTTTATTGGTTATGAAGCTGAATTTTCATATAAAAAAAAAAGTTTAATGCATTCATGCATAATGATAATCATGAACATTAGTTGGTTATGAATTTGGATTCTTGAAAATAATATGTTCGTGTCTGATGATAATCTTGAAGGTTGTTATTTTAATTGTCATAGGAGGAGTTTTTTATGTGTACATTATAGTAAACTTAAAATCTGATGTCCCTAGAGTACATATATTGTAAAAGGAACTAAAAAGGTATATCATAAATTGCTATAAAAAAATTTATCAATCCCTGTTACACTGAAGTTTTACATATTTTCTTGCTAATGAGGAAGAAAATACATATCAGTCAGTTTGCTCATTCTGTTGTCCCTGTATTTGATACCAAATATCTGGTCATCTTTTTACATGTAAATTACAATGCATTTTACCTAATTAAAATAGTTTTAACTATAATTAAAATATTTTTATAATAGATGTATTATTATACATGAACTTAAAGTACATGTATAAGATTATGTAACATATGATGTGGTTCATTAAAATAGTGAATGCTCATGTAAGTAACTTTGTATTGGCTTTTGATTTTTGTTTAAGTAAATGCATTGGGTTTTACCATTCTTATTGTACTATTATGTGTTTCACTTTGTATGTTTTGAAATGGTGTGACTTATTATGCTTTACATATACAGAAATTATGAAACCTTATTGAAAGTCTTGATCTGTTACAAAGGGTTGTAATACAGTGTATGGATTTTGCCAATTCCATCAATGTCTACTTATCTACTTTATTGTTGTTTTATGCAACTTCAGCACTTCTTATAAGACTTCTTGTGGCTTTATGGAGCAAACTAGTTGTAATCAGTTGTAAAGTAACCTTAGTTCTTAAACATGTATTATCTCTCCCATGCTATCATCTAGTTTAGTTATCTTTGAAATCATCTCAAAATTGCTTGCAAAATAATATTTTTGCATCCTTGTGTAGAATAATATTTATACCTTTTAAGTTAAAATTAATTGAAAAGTAATATTTCTTCCTTCTAATGACTAAAGTTGGTAATCTTTCTCATTTTTTATTTTAATTTACTGAAAAAGTAAGTCATTTCAGTCTTATCCTTTTGTGTTATAAAAGAACTAGAATTCAGCATGATTTTACATATTACAAATAACACTCAATAATCCAACAATGTCATAAAGACTATCTATTATTTTTAAAGTGTTCTTTACCTGTTCAGCACTAAATTTTATCATTTTGCAAATATTTTGTAATTTAACGTTCTTGCATGTGATCAATAGCTTTTATCATCATTTACCTTAGAAATTGAGGAAGAAGTATGCTAGCAGGAGGATGGTATTCTTTACTTTCATGAAAAGTAATTGGATGGGGAAAAGACTGGTTATTCTGTGGAAAAAGATTATTGCTAGTTAATGAATATACATTAAATATATTCTTATTTATTTTTAATGCAGCTCATAATTCAGCTCTGTTACATATTTTCAGGATCTTTAGCAATACGCACATGCTTTTAACTAAAAAGTACCTTGTCTCTCACCTTCAGCAACTTTTTTCCAATTGTTTTACTCAAATTTTTTATTGTACTTGCACTATCATCAATGTACTGCACAAGTGATAATAAAATTAAGGAAAATTGATGGCTCCAAAGAGTAACATGTATCATAAGGATAATGAGATAAGATAATCCCACAAACTTCCACACTTAGCAAGTAAGTCCTAAATAATTCTGACATCTGTTTGTCAGGTATTTATTGTAATGCATTTTATTGTACATAGAATGGAACAGAATACTACAGAATTTAGGCCAAAGGCCAAGTGCTGGGACCTATATGCTGAAATGGAAATTAGGAGTAGAAAGGTTTGAAATTTATAACAGGAGGTAAACCTCAAAGTGGTTGCACTAAGAAACAAATGTTAAGAGAGGTTGGACAACAAGATGGAAGAAAGAGAATATGAATGGGGGGGGTAAAGTAAAAGGAATGAAAGGGGTTGCAGCTAGGGACAGAAAGAATGTTGCAATGAACGTTAACTAATGCCTACAGTGCGCTGAAGGAGGTGCACTGATGGTGCTACCCCCATAGGGGTTTATTGTAAAGTATACATACTAGCTTATTTGTTTTCATACTAATTTTGGTTAAATATCTATTCATGAGACTGTATATCTGATGTAAATTTTATATGTAAAGACTGTTTGAGCCTGTGTTGTGTTCTTTGTGTTGCATTCCCTATTTTCCTTCAGAAATATTCATGGCATGTTAACTGTAGACCATTGTACATATTTTTCTGCATTTATTGACGGTACGTGTTAATAACTTTTAATACAACAGTGTTGTTTCAGAATTTCCTTCCTGTTCATTCTGCAAATGGTGTCATGTGTTTAGTGCTTGTATTTAAAGACCATGAATGCCTTGTTATTTCTGAAACACCATTTATGAATTGCCTTGAACTTAGGGGGATTTTAAGCAGTCTATATGCTTTCTGTCATACTGTATTCTAAAATCTACTTCCCAAAGAAATAAAAAAAGTATGACAGGACTGATAATGTAAACACCACGAAAAAAAGCATACAATTTTACTATATTGATTTTTTGCTAAACAGAATAGTATATCCTCAAAGTACTTTTACCATCTAATATACTACTCAGACGAGACATTTTGCTCGGCATAGAAGCTTCAGTACTGATATGTAATTGGGTGTTATGCATGATTAATTACATTTGTGAATTTGAATCAGTCATCTGGTGTACCTGTGACACCTGCACTCACATATAAAAATGGAATCTACTTGAATCAATGATATGAGTGCAGTGCTCAAGAAAGTGTAAATTTGAAGATAAAATTTTGATGAACATTTCAGCACCCACCATCAGCTTTCCAAGTTGCATTGTTCACTAGTTTTAGAAATATGCAAATAGTAGTACTACTTTGATCTCAAAAATTGTAACCAGGTTTCTAGAGCTTACAAGCTATAGTTGTTGTAGCTTCAAGTGTCAGGTACAAATTATTGTAAGATTGGCATTCTGTTTTATGATTAGGACTGTTTAGGAAAGGTACTGTATTATGCTTTAGTGCCTTGAAAAGCAGTGACAGGTAGCACATTTGATGAATGAACTATTCTTTCATCTTTCATAATCTTGCATTTACAGCCTTAACTCCCATCTTGCATATACAGCCTTAACTCCCATCATTCATGAAATATTTTAATACATAAATCATTGAACTGCATCTCTCACATGTTAATATTTTGATTTGCTTAATACTGTTTTAATTATCTTGTGTATACATATGCAGTGTGCCATTTCTCATATTTTAAAAGATAAAGAATTAATGTTTTTGTTTTTGTTTATACTAAGCTAGTTAATATATTGGTATCAAGTCCTCCATGAGAAAATTTATTTTCTAAGAACAGCTTGACATTCAATTTGATACTGAACTGTAGATAAAAGTTTGGGTCACCCCATTGTAAATTTTCTAACGTGTGCAAAATTATCTTATGGAGATATTTGTGTTTTCCTGTAAGTGACTCATTGTTAGATTATCACTTTTGCTTATTCATATATAAAAGACAACCCATTAAACAGCAACCATCATAGATTATATTGTGGAATATAATTGAAGGTATTTTATAAAATTTATGAGTTTATACAAAAAAATAGTTGAGCTATTGCATTCTGGAATGATTCTTTTTACCATTAGTGTATGAAAAGATTGGGGTGAAGGCATATAAGAAATTGCTCTTCATTATAAGTATAGTGTTCTCAAAAAAGCATCATTGCATATTTTGTCAAGATTTCTATGGGGAACTCCAAGCCAACTGTATAGCAAAAATAAAAAGAAAATTAAACTTGGATGCATTCATGTATTGAAAATATTTTACTAGTCTTGTTTTGCTAAGTGAAACATTTAAGAGGTGTTTGTTATGTCAACATTATTTTTCCTTAAATCCTCAGGCTAGAATTTTGGTTCCCACTGTCAGTTCGTTTTATAAGATACATGTCTGAAGTGCAGTGACTGCAAGTAGTTATCTATGAAATACACACTTTAAATCTATTTCTCAGCACTGACTTTCCTCAATGATGTGCTATAAGGTGCTTCTATCTTCTTGCAGGGTAGTCAAGTTACTGGACAAGCAGTTCAGTAGTTAGTTCATAAGTATTATTAGTCAGTGATAATATTCAATGCAATTATAGTTCATAAGATTAACCGTAGATCAGGTAGAATATGCAACTAGTCTGGAATTAGATGTTATGGCTCTCCATATATTGATGCAGCTTGTCATTCAAGTAGAAAATGGTCTCTATTATGATGTATGCTATAGGTGATGGGAATAAAATGACTTTTGTGAATGTTTTGCATTTAGTGAGTAATAATTTTGTTCTGGCAATGACACAATTGCTGCATTGAGTGGCTTCCTGATTTACATATTTTTAATTGCTTATTTTTTTTCAATAGAACATGTCATCTACCATACTAGTGAGCTGTTTTGAAATAAGGATGTTGCACAAATATGCAGTTTTACTGTTATATCAATATTTTTTATTTGTGCTCATGTTACAAATCACTCTGACTTAAATTTGGGATTTTATTGAATGGTTGTATTTTGAGTGTTTTTTTCTATGAACTTTGAATAGCAGTTTTTTTATGATGTGCGTTTTTCAAATAATATGCCCGATAAAAAATAAGAATTGTTTTTATGATAAATATCCCTAGTAAGTACATTACTGAAGAGGAAATTTATTCTGTAAAGTAAATTGACAGTTCAACTACAGTAAATTTTTTTTCAGCTTGTGGTTATTCTGAATTTTTTGTTTTTTAACATCTAAACTATTGCTTATTGTTCCTGTCCCATAAAGTTTTGAATTATTTTATACATTGTAAAGGTTAAACTTTCAATTGAATTCGTAACTTAAATTTTTTTTTTACCTCGCCTTATAAGCTCCATAATTCCCATAGTAATGGAAATATGATTATTGACTAAATGCACTCTGTCTTCCCATGAGTTCTTTTAAATTTGTCTGTAATTAATGTCATGGCCGATTCTTTTAAGATGCTTGGTTTGTTTACACAATTCAACAGGATTTGAGTATTGCACCACAAGGACAAGACAGTATGTTGTAAATATTGGAATGCTCTGGTTTTTTGTATGAGAAAATTTGGCTGAAATTACACCATGTCTAAAATGTACCATAAATTTAGTTGCTGAAAAGTCCACTATCCAAGTTTTGTTACCACCAATTAAATTTTTGTTGTGTGTACAGGAATTTTGCAGCAACTCAAGTTTTCTCAACAGAAATGATTTGTTTGATTACAATCATCAGTTGTCATAAAGAAATCCTAGATCAGCCTTATCTCGGTGGTGTGACGGAAATGGTGAATAATACATACTACAATTTATGTAGCGTACTGTTGAAAAAGTTGGACTCTGTCTAATGAAAATTGACCAGGTTTAAGAGAATCAGCAAACTTATGTTTTGCAGCTCATGAAGTTTTCTATATTTGAGGTCTAAGTTTGTGTCTTTATGCAGACTCATTTTTACTTACAACTGTATCTTGTACTGCTTTTGAAAAGGTTGTTCTTAATTAAACTTCTCTTACACTGTCCTACAATTTCAACTTGCCTGGTGAAAGTACAATATGTTTATTACGCATTCTTGTGTAGTAATGTGATATGTATTTTGAATACGAAGTGAAATGGATTAACCAATGTTCCAGATATTGTGAGAATAAGATACTCATGAAATTCAGTATATAGCTAACTGTATTTTGCATTTTAATGCAGCTTCTTGAACCTACCTCAGGTTTTATAAAGTCAAATGTAGTTATTACATTTTTTGTTGCTTTTGATAAACAAATATTGATTATAAAGAGAGTAAATAACTTTAAAAACTTATATCACATTTTGCTAAATATAAGAAATATGCTAATGAAGGAATTTGTAAACCAGTTTTATTGCATCTTTTCATACCATTGAAATTCATATCAATTTAGCAGAGGGAAAACATTATATAATGTAATTTCATATAAAGTTTTCTTTGTGATGCAATGTCATAATTCTTGGAAATATAAAAGTTAGCAAAATTATGTCAGAAAATGTTCATAAAACAAGTCTTAATTTTTTTTATTTCTCTACTTAAATGTCCAAGTATTTTCCATCTTGAAGCATTGCCACTTTGTTATTGGAGAATTTTTTTGTTTTCCATGTTATTGTCATGTAGATGTTTGGCTATTAAATAAAGTAAATTTTCAACTGTAGATTCATTTCACCTGGTATCCTACTGAATTTCCCATAAATATATATTAAGATATTACCGTACCTCTTTCATTTATGAATGTTTTACTATCAGTGAATAATAAGGATATTCTATAATATGCCCAGGTCATGTATCTTGGGAGTCCATGAGGTTTTTTAACACTGGTAAGGACCCACATACCATTCTATGTTCATATTTAGGCATTGAATAACATCAAGAACAATAAATATATAATTAAAATAAGCCATAAAAGATGAGACCTTAAATTTGATGTTCTAGGGCCAAGGCCTTCCAACTTTTATCCTTTACTATAGTTAACTCATATAACTTTTATCATTATCTGCTCACAACTTTAATCCCTGCTGATTTGTTTGTTTGTTTGTATGGTACTTGTACGTTGCATGGAACCAGTGGTTATTCAGCAACAGGGACTTCTGAACCACGTCGAGAGTAAACTTCTATCACCAGAAATACACTCATCTCTCACTCCTCAATGGAATGTCTGAGAATCAAACTCATGGCCACTGAGGTGGCAGGCCAATACCATACCGAGCACACCACTGAGGCATTTAATCCCTGCTGATGTCTCTATGGAAGGATTTGTCCACGAACTTTTAATAAGGAAATGGCTTTGTACACCTATACACTTATGAAAAGTTTAAGACCTAGATGCTGAGCATATAGCATCTGTAAGTAGTGTATAAAATTGTTTTTGTGTAACAGTAACCAGATATTTATGATACTTATATGAAACTGAAAAAAGTTTGTGTACAAAAGCATCATTTATAACTGCCTGGCTTGCAGTCTTCATGAACCTTACACACTTCATTTCCAAATAAGTTACAAAAATATTTGCTAATTGGTAGTAGGGCAAGCTTGGACCTTTGGTTCCACGTAAGAAGAAACCTTACATCTTATAAATCTAGATATGGCTGTGAGAAGAGAGGGAAGTTGGGAGGCAGGACATCATATAAATGATGTGTTTTACAGAATGTTTTTCTCTAATTATACTACATTGTTTTTCTCTAATTATACATCTGTTTTTATACAAACCCACGATTTAATATTGTCAATAGAAATTTAGGAGCGAAGCACAAAATTAACTGACTGAAATGAATGACACAAGATGGCCCCAGTATGGGCAAAGTTGCCCTTCCCAGGAAAAATTACCTCAAGTGGAGGCAAAACTTACATGAGATGGCCAAAGCGAGGGGAAAATTAACACGAGATGGCCACAGCGCATAGGGACAAAATTGACACGACATGTCCCAAGCACAGGCAAAATTGCCCCAGCACTGGAAAACTTTACACAAGATGGCTGCAGCATGGGAAAAATGTACACAAGATGGTCTATTCTTTCCCTCATGGTCTCTATTGCAGCTTAGCTCTTCCATTTTATGGTTATGTCATAATTTTAGCCAACAGCAAATGAGAAATCCGGGTTACTATAATTCTAAAATTTGAAGACTGAACCTCTCAACCTCCCTGATCATCATGCTTTTAAACTGTGAATTCACAAGATATACCAGAATTACTTTAACATAGCACTTAAAAGAATAATAAGCAATCAAGCTGAGAAGATAACATTTATACAAAATTCAGTATGAACACAGTTAAATTTTCATGGCAAGAAGTTCACAAAAATGTTTCTGTTAAAATCAACTCCTTAACCCTTGCATATACACAACTCTTGTACCTCTTTGACGCCAAGTAAGAGGATGATCTGGAACAAATCCCATAAAAGGTTGTGAGTACCATAATCAGAAGGCAAATTTTTTTATTATGAGAAGTACAGAAGTTTGCATTTATTTATGGTTGCACAACTGTGCCTTATGATACTATTTTTCCAGGTCAATCAAATGTCACATCTGAAAAGCCACCCCTTCTACCCCCACCAAAAATATTCATAATACCTCATCTGGACATAATTTTCATGGATGAGTAAATATCTTCTGTTTGGACAATATACAGGAAAATTTGATCTTTACCCTAAAAAAAAAAATTGATACTTTTACAAACTATACTTCCGAATTAAGCTTGAAGAACAGGTCGGGCCTTTTTCCCCGTGAGTTGATCATTGGCAGAAGCAAATCCAGTTCCTCCCTGTGTACAAAAAGACAGGAAATAGATAACACAAAGTCAGACACAGTACAGATACCAACCTACTTACCAACATTCAACTTACATACATTCAGATACAAACAAACATGACACAAATTAAAATTGTGTTCAGAGTACTCCAGTGTGCTTCCTGTAAGTTCAAATTTTGTTTTGCATGCCTATTTTGTACATATAGTACAATAAACCACCCTTATTCACAGACTCATGATTAGTAGATTTTTCTATGGGCCGTACATACCCATTATTCACAGAAAATTTGCCCATTTGCTTTATTTTATACAGAGAAATATTCACAAATTACTGTATTTTTATATAATTTTTGTGACTAAATGCACTTTTTGTGATACAACTATTAAAATATTCAGGCGTAAGCATTTTTAGTTTTTTTGTGTGTGTTTTATCGGGTACCTATCCCCCATGAATATGGGGGGGGTCTACTGTACTTTACTTAAAGTGTATTGTGTTTTAGGGTGAAAAAAGCACTGTACTGTATTGATTTTGTATCATACTTTACTGAAATAGGCATGAAGAGTACAGTAACCAACTTATAAACAATTCAACATACAAATGGCCATCTGTTTTTGTACTGATAACCAGTTTAAATTTCTCCGTATAGTATCATTATATTGATATTACTACTACATTCAGTCTTGCTTCATTTTAGGGTTAACAATAATACACAAAAGGGATTTTGACGTAGGAAAAATCTATTTCTGGGCGAGGAAGCCGTGTCGCCCAGTTCAAAAAGAAAATTATCCTAAACAAAATGATTAAACACTAACTGATCTCTGGAGGGTTGACTTTTACCAAAACATCTTACCAAATAATGACAGGTTCATAATTAAACAATATTAACTCACCTTCTGAAGTTCTATGATGTCACTTTCCTTAAGCTGATTTCCCGTTAATGGGTGAATCATATCCTTCTGAATCAACTTCACACATTCCATAGTCACAACATCACCTCTGAAAACATCAAGATATGAAGGAATTAATGAGCATACAACTTAATTCTATGTTTAAAAACCTGCCTTATCAGAGTCTATCACTGAATGAAGTGGATGGCTGGTTGGCATTCATGAAAATAATGATCTCATTCCTCAAAAGTAGAGGAAGATTTCTTTACATGGGGTGATCTCCATATCTATCATTAACTCCCATTCATATGAATCATAATATGTTTTTCTTTTAAATAATTGTACAATTATGCCTGCTTAACCATAATCAAGGATTCTGTTATGTGAAAGATATATGAAAGTTGACATTAACTCACTCAAGGAAGTAGGATAACTAACTGCTGTGAGCTGAGCACTGCTAACTTTGTAGGTTACCCACCTCGATAATCATACAATATGCTGGTTCTGTTTTAAATGGACCAAGATATGACTAGAAAGATTGAACATAAAATGAGGTTACATTAGTACCATAGACACAGTACCACAGGAAAAGATGAATTTACTTAAGTTTGTAAAGGAGACATTCCCAAGAAAATGAATGCAAATGTGCGTAGTGTGCATGTGAAGTTACTACGTATATATTAATATATCATACATTAATTACATGAGAATAATCTGGGTTATTACCACAGATTTGTGAGCCAGTTATACCAACTTCATGTAAATCCCCTGTCTTGCTAACTTAAGCAGTTATGCAGTGTTTAGCAGTTGGTTACTTGATGAAATTGGGTTAAAAGAAACAAGTCAAAATGTTATTATGGATATAATTATTGTCATATTGTGCTCTCTACTTACGTTGGTTTCAGGACTGCACATGGAATGTTGTTACGCAGGATATCACCAGTAACAGGACACTTATAGCGCTCCCTCTTGCCCTCTAGAGAAGAACTACTACCACTAGCATCTGCAAGTGTGAACTTTACGGGAATAAGATCCTTGGCTTTCAGTGGCTTTCCACTAATTGGACAAAACACAGTCTTGTCCTGAAATACAAAGAAATGAAAGATAAAATATAATAATATAATAAGGATAGTAAATTAATTTGAACCTGGAAGGACAAATATAATAATAAATCATTACTAACTGTTTCAGCTATGATAGAACTATTCTCAGTTTGTACCTCATGATATCTGACTTCATCCACAAGCAAAACTGTTTGTTCCTGACTAATGAGTACCCAATTAGGTTAGTGACTTCCTATGACAGCACTGCAAAACATTACTTATGTAATACCTTTTCCATTTTACCTTTTAAACCCCCTAACTTCTGTTTTCCATTTTGCTACCTGGAGCGGTTTTAAAATTTCCTTTCATTGTGTCAACCTCCTTTCTTATCTCACATATGTCCCTCCCGTTTTCTACTACGTACTATATCTGTTTTTTAACATTTCCTATTCTTCAACTTTTTCTTCTAGGTTTCAAGATTGCTTGAAGAACAGTGCAGAATTTTCACCACTACCTTTTTCTGAAAACTTCAACACTGTCTGATGTATTATTAATACCCAGCTGCAACTAGCTTTATATTCCTTGTTTTTTCCCAAATCTACTTCTCTTTTTCCTAGCGTCCTCTCCCTTCGCCTCTAGTTTGTTTTCTAGTTTGGTTAAACAATCCTTCATTTCCTTCACTTGAAAGATCACTCACTTGCTAGATCTCATTTTTAAACAATTCTTAAACAGATGAGACTAGGTGAGCTCTTGTCAATCTAATAACTGTTCTAATTCTAATGTCTTAGTCTGTTTGCCATACTTGAACATTATGGCACCAGTAAAAAAGATGATTTTTGTATACAGTTGAATAAAAACATGAAATGAAGAAAACTTACTGGTTTCTTTAGCTTAGTTTCCTTATTACCAGGTGTAAGTGAAGGGATCCAAAAACTAGGTAATTTCTTGTCACGACCAGCAACCATATTGGAGACAGATGGCCCAGAGATATTTGCAGTCTTGGACTTTTCCCCTTTAGAAGAAAAAAATTAAAACTACCTGTAGAATTCTGAGCAACATTTTCAGTAGTGTCAGAATTATCTTTAAAGTAATCAATATAATTTTCTTCTTTTCATCATTACGTACACATAAGTTAACATATTAGAATGTGAAATACAACATTTTTAAAAGACTTCATTCCATACACCCATCAAGATTTGATTATCATTCCTAATTATCAAATCTAATGACAAGTTAGCTACAAGGATAAAATTTGTCATGTAAAGGAAATGTAGAAGAAACTTTCTGCATTATACCACTCAAATCATATTGACACAGATAAGTTGTCAACATCACTAAATGAGAAATCTCATGTGCAAAGCTTTATCTGCTTTTTTTGAGAGGCTGTTCCTCTGAAAGAAATCTGAAGTATTTCTAAAACAAAATTACTTCTGTACAGAAAAACACATTCAGACCTTGTGCAGCTTGTGAAGGTGAGGCAACAGCAGTTTCTGTATTAAGAAATTTCTCGACTTGAGATCTTTGTTCAGCTTCACCAAGTTCTGCTAGCTCATTCTGCAAACACAAAAGCTATATTATGCCATGATCATGAAAAAGAGAAGTATAAAAAAAAAAATGTTGCATCATAAACAATTATACGGATGCCTAAAGTATTTGTGTTCTGAATGTTCACAAGTTTACCAGTCTTTCGTCTATCATAAAAAGGTAGTCTCACTACACATGCACCATCTTGATCCTCATATATGTATGACTCACTTTCCTCACTTTTTCAGTCTGTTGTGCTGTCAACCGTTCTGTTCCCAATGTGCTTATGTTACAGAAGGTTTCATTATCATACCGTGGACAATGCAAAAATATACAGGCAGTAATGCAAATACAGAACCATAAATTATGGTAGATTTTTATTCCTGACAATACACTTTAAGGGTCACATGTTTTGGATCAGCTTAGAATACCAAAAAATGAAGCACTTCTCGATGCAAAAACTAGGATACAACAACGACCCTTTTGTTAATAAATATTACCTTAGAGTATACAATAATACCTCCAACCTTACAGGTAACATATACACTGTACTTCACACGAGCAGTATACGTATTCCATAATTTTGTCCTTTGGTTCCCGGCAATGTTAACATTTTTTACTCTCTATTGTACAAAATACTTTCTTCCTTGTCTTTGTCTTTATATATTTTGACGATTTAACTGCTTCTTCAAATTTTTCATTTGTTAGTATTTCTTTAGCGCCTTTAGATATGTTCTATTTTTTAGTCCGTTATACAATAAACAAAATTTTTCTCTGCTGACTTTTTCCTGCTGCCTAATTAACCCTCATACGCCGAAGCGGTAAAAAAAAATTGTCTCCCGTGTGCCGGAGGTGTTTCAGAGTGAGCGCGGAAGCGGAAAAAATACTTTTTTCAAAAAATCACAGCGCGCTTAGTTTTCAAGATTAAGAGTTCATTTTTGGCTCCTTTATTTTTGTCATTGGCTGAAGTTTAGTATGCAATCATCAGAAATGAAAAAAATTATCATTATCATATATAAATAATGCGATATATGATAGCGCAAAAACAAAATTTCATATATAATTGTATTCAAATCGCGCTGTGCGCAAAACGGTTAAAGGTAACAAGTTACTTTTTTTTCGTTGTAATGTACACTAAATTTTGATCATTTTGGTATATAACACATTGTAAAACGATAAAAGCAACACAGAGAAAATATTATCACAAAATAATGCATGAATTCGTAACGCGCGGACGTAAACAAATATTTTTTTCAAAAATTCACCATAAATCTAAATATTGTCCTAAAGACTTCCAATTTCTTTCAAAATGAAGACAAATGATTGAATATTACTATACTGTAAGAGTATTAGCTTACAATTGCAGTTTTTGACCATATCTGACGAGTTAAAGTTGACCGAATATCGAATTTTTATATATGTATATATTTTTTATATGCAATTATTTCGGAAATAAGAAAAGCTACAACCTTCAAATATTTTTCGTTTTATTCTACATAAAATTGTGCACATTTTCATATATAAAACTCTATGAAATGCCTAATATGAAACGGAGCAAATATTCCGAGAATGGAACGTGTGCATTTCGGAGATTTGTGGCGGAGAATCCGCGCGCGGAGGGAAGGAAAGATTTTTTTTTTAATTCACCATAAATCTAAATATTTTGCTAGAGACTTCAAATTTGTTTCAAGATGAAGATAAATGACTGAATATTACTAGACTGTAAGAGTTTTAGCTTAGAATTGCGTTTTTCGACCATTTCGGTAGAGTCAAAGTTGACCGAACGTGGTTTTTTTTCTATTTATCGTGATTTATATGCAAATAATTCAAAAACGAGAAAAGCTACAACCTTCAATTATTTTTTGTTGTATTCTACATGAAATTGCGCACATTTTCATATATAAAACTTTATGTAACGGCTAATTTAAAATGGTGCAAACATTATTACAATCGCACGTATGATTTTTTCGGAAGAGTTACCGCGCGGACGTAAAGAAAATTTTATTTTTTTCATAAATTCACCATAAATCGAAATATTGTGCTAGAGACTTCCAATTAGTTGCAAAATTAAGGTAAATGATTGAATATTACTAAAATATAAGAGTTTTAGCTTACAATTGCATTTTTTGACCATTTCGGTAGAGTCAAATTTGACCGAAGGTTGAAATTTTGGCAATCATCGTTATTTATATGAAAATATCTCAAAACTGATAAAAGCTACAATCATGAGTATTTTTTTGTTGTATTCTATATAAAAATGCGCACATTTTCATATATAATACTTCATGTAACGGCTAATTTACAATGGTACAAAAATTATGTCAAAGTGACGAAATAATTTCCGAGATATGTCACAGATACTTTTTAGTGCGGCAAGAAAGAAATTCGCGCTTGCGCGCCTGCGTAACGATTGTAAACAAAACAACACCTTGATCCGTGAACTCCCAGCATCCCCCAAGGCGCGTGATTCAAAAGTTTTAGGCTGGTAGGCCTATAAGTATTTTTCCGCAAATTTTAAAAAAAACTTTTGTAAGTCGACGTAAAATACGTCCAGTCGGCACACGGGAGACAGAAAATGTTGATATAAAATACGTCCAGTCGGCGTAAGAGGGTTAATTATTCTTAACTTTTCCATCCACCATCAGAACCTTTAAAATAATTCACGACTTCACTTTATAGGCTTCCTACAAATCATTTAGAATTCCTGTTTTACTTCATCTGTTAAAATTTTAATATATCTAAAACAGAAGATGCAACCATTGTAGGGGTAGTACACTCAAATGCTATCTCAATAACTCTATAACAAGTCAGCTAAAACATTTCACTGTTAAAGTTCAAACAAACAAGGATGTCCTTAGATGTAATTAATGGCTCCTTACATTGTATGAGTCTGCTGATAACAGAGAATGAAAAGATCAAGAATAAGGCTGATAAAAGCCAAATACCTATTTGCTATTAATATTGGGTAAAAATATAGTGCAGGTATTATTTGGATAGTCAACTGCTTCGGTCACCCATTACATATGTCACTGGATTTTTAATTTCTATATTTAAATAAAACCACAGCCTACTTCAAAGATCTAAAGCAAAACTACATAATACTTGCCTGCTCCTTCTTGCACTGTTTCTCATACTCTTTCATTTTGCGACTAACTTCATTCTTCTTGGTAATGATGTATTCTAAGATTGACTCCTTATCAAACAAATAACCATCTGAAATCACAGACAGATAATCCACTCTAAAATCAAGAAGTACAATGTGTTTACATAAAGATACAGTATGTAAATTTATACTAACTTTCATTATTTCCTGATTATAAGCCTCTTATTGTGAATATGAGTTACTGCCCAGAAGGGCCATTTTGCATACTACAAATGCAGACAGCCAAGTAAATGCAAGGATAATCATTTTGCAAATTAAAATATTTTCTTGTACAGACAAAATGCACAGCAGAAAACAGATGTATGTATCACAGCTAAAATGTTCAGGAAATTTTTTAAGAAGAATCTCAAGAATCTCTGTATCAAGATATTTCAACTGTATTCTTTCGTATATAAATAGGCGTAAAAAACCAGAAAAACTCGTATATTACCTGGAGTCACAACAGGATCACGGCATGGGTGAAGAGATAGGCTGCAACAATCAAAATCTTTGACCCCATCCTTTCCATATCTCAGGTTGAGAGAGCCATAACCAGATGCTTTGGCATCCTTTTTCTTTTCATGGTATGAATACACTGAACTAGCAGTGCAATTTTTAGAATGCCGAGTCATCTTCCACCTTACTTATGGAATTCCTATCAATAAAGATAACAATACAGTATATACAGCAAAATAGTAACTATTAAAAAATCATTTTCTCCAACAGAGCACTTTATACTTATAAAACATACATTAAAGAACTAGCAGAATAAGATGTTAAATGTTGGATATAATGAATCAAGATTATTCACAGCCCAACTTCAAAGAGAAAAATGCCAACAATTTCAGTCTATTTTTATCAAACAAACCACTGCCTTGGAAGCCTAAACTTAGCATTTTGAAGTTTCAACCAAGATACAGTAGTGCTTCAGGTTACGAAATTAATCCGTTCCGAAGCAGCCTTCGTAACCTGATTTTTTTGTATCTAGAACTACGTTTTACATGTAAATTGCCTAATTCGTTCCAAGCCCTTCAAAAACACCACAGTAAATTTTATAATAAAGCTAAAGTGACCAATAAACAATGAAATACTACAACAATTTGGACCATTCAGTAGTTAACCTAACTGTTACTGTACCTGTAAATAAAGTGTATTAGTGTACAGGGTACAAGAAATACTGTGTGTACATGTATGTACGTATGAAGTAAAATGTGGAACCTTACCTTTCCAGTGAGGCGATGTCCGTAAGTGGCAACAGAGGGGGAGGACAAACGGCAGAAAACATGAACACTTAACTTTACAAAACACATTAAAAAATGGCTACAAAACACATTAAAACATGGCTACAAAACATTAACACTAAACTTTAGAAATACATTAACAAATGGCAGAAAACATTAACACTTCTTGATTATCTCCATCTTCGTCTCCATAGAAAACATCCTCTTCTTTCCGTGAACTTCAGCATTGTTCTTGGGACCCATGGCTAATAACGTAAGTCATTAACCCTTAAACGCCGAATGGACGTAGTAAACGTCGAGTCAAAATGTCTTCCGTATGCCGAATGGACGTATTTTACGTCGACTCAAAAAAAATTTTTTTTAAATTCGCGGAAAAATACTTATAGGCCTACCAGCCGAAAACTTTTGAATCACGCGCCTTGGGGGATGCTGGGAGTTCACGGATCGAGGTGTCGTTTTGTTTACAATCGTTACGCAGGCGCGCAAGTGCGAATTTCTTTCTTGCCGCACTAAAAAGTATCTGACACATCTCTGAAATTATTTCGTCACTTTGACATAATTTTTGTAGCATTTTAAATTAGCCGTTACATGGAATATTATATATGAAGATGTGTGCATTTTTATGTAGAATACAACAAAAAAATACTCATGATTGTAGCTTTTATCAGTTTTGAGATATTTTTATATAAATAACGATAATTGCCAAAATTTCAACCTTCGGTCAACTTTGACTCTACCGAAATGGTAAAAAAATGCAATTGTAAGCTAAAACTCTTATATTTTAGTAATATTCAATCATTTAACTTAATTTTGCAACTAATTGAAAGTCTCTAGCACAATATTTCGATTTATGGTGAATTTATGAAAAAACTTTTTCCTTACGTCCGCGCGGTAACTTCCGAAAAAAATCATACATGCGATTGTGGTAATGTTTGCACCATTTTAAAATTAGCCGTTACATAAAGTTTTATATATGGAAATGTGCGCAATTTCATGCACAATATAACTAAAAACAACCCATGGTTGTAGCTTTTATCAATTTTGAAATATTTTCATATAAAAAATAAGTGACAAATTTTCAACCTTCGGTCAACTTTGACTCTACCGAAATGGTCGAAAAACACAATTGTAAGCTAAAACGCTTATATTCTAGTAATATTCAAGCATTTACCTTCATTTTGCAACAAATTGGAAGTCTCTAGCACAACATTTCGATTTATGGTGAATTTATGAAAAAAATAAAATTTTCTTTACGTCCGCGCGGTAACTCTTCCGAAAAAATCATACGTGCGATTGTGGTAATGTTTGCACCATTTTAAATTAGCCGTTACATAAAGTTTTATATATGAAAATGTGCGCAATTTCATGTAGAATACAACAAAAAATAATTGAAGGTTATAGCTTTCCTCATTTTTGAAATATTTGCATATAAATCACGATAAATAGAAAAAAAACCACGTTCGGTCAACTTTGACTCTACCGAAATGGTCGAAAAACGCAATTGTAAGCTAAAACTCTCACAGTCTAGTAATATTCAGTCATTTATCTTCATCTTGAAACAAATTCGAAGTCTCTAGCACAATATTTAGATTTATGATGAATTTAAAAAAAAAAACTTTCCTTCCCTCCGCCACAAATCTCCGAAATGCGTACGTCCCATTCTCGGAATATTTGCTCCATTTCATATTAGGCATTTCATAGAGTTTTATATATGAAAATGTGCACAATTTTATGTAGAATAAAAAGAAAAATATTTTAAGGTTGTAGCTTTTCTTATTTCCAAAATAATTTGCATATAAATAATATATACATAAAAAAATCGACATTCGGTCAACTTTAACTCGTCAGATATGGTCAAAAACTGCATTTGTAAGCTAATACTCTTACAGTATAGTCATATTCAATCATTTGTCTTCATTTTGAAAGAAATTGGAAGTCTCTAGGACAATATTTAGATTTATGGTGAATTTTTGAAAAAAATATTTGTTTACGTCCGCCCGTTACGAATTCATGCATTATTTTGTGATAATATTTTCTCTGTGTTGCTTTTATCGTTTTACAATGTGTTATATACCAAAATGATCGCAATTTAGTGTACATTACAACGAAAAAAAAGTAACTTGTTACCTTTAACCGTTTTGCGCACAGCGCGATTTGAATACAATTATATATGAAATTTCGTTTTTGCGCTATCATATATCGCATTATTTATATATGATAATGATAATTTTTTTCATTTTTGATGGTTGCATACTAAACTTCAGCCAATGACAAAAAAAGGAGCCAAAAATTAACTCTTAATCTTGAAAACTAAGCGCGCTGTGATTTTTTGAAAAAAATATTTGTTCCGCTTCCGCGCTCACTCTGAAACACCTCCGGCACACGGGAGACATTTTTTTTTACCGCTTCGGCGTTTAAGGGTTAAGTTCACACACAAAAAGATAAAGTAACTTACAGTAAAACGAAAGCGAAATCACTAACACGAATTTACATTAACAAATTAAACATATGTGAACCAACAAATTTCAGAAGTTTACGCTGCCGCAAAAAATGGTCAAGGAACGCCTTTACATAGAGGCATGATGGGACAGATGCTGACCAATAGGAGAGCAGGATCTTACGGCGGTGACTAGCATCAGGAACCAATGGGAGAGTGGGAGGATGGTGGCGAGTCTACTGAGTTGGCAGCGCGCCCGTTTTAAAATTGTTCGCAGCGACCTGGGCGAATCTCGGACTTTACCCTTTCACAACCTGAATTATTTTCATAAACAGAAGCAAAAAAAATCTTCGTCTTTGCTTTCGTAACCTGAATTTTTCGTAAGTAGGGACTTTCGTAAGTAAAGGTTCCACTGTACAAACAAACAGTCTTAAATAAAGGCACATCTCTGACAACCATTGGTTCAGTTGCTGAAGCTTGCAAATAATGCATGGCACATAGGCAATGATAGTAAGGGGAGCGCCTACCCACTCATTTGTCTATGAACCTTACCCTAAAAAATTTCTGAGAACCCTGTTCCTCTTGTATACATTATTATTGCTATTCCCCCCCCAAAAAAAAATAATAATGTTCTACTACCCAAGTGCCCTTACTATCAAAGGAAGGCAGAGGAAGCCTTCAGACATGGTGCTCTTTTCTGTAAACCCTTTGCAAAGGACCCGACCACCTCATAAATATCCTCAGATGCTTTGGTCCAAAGGAGAAAAAGATAGCTGGGGAGGGCCACAAGTCATTCACCATTCTGATTCTGGCCTGTAACCACCAGGAATCCTTGATGTCTTTTCCTTATTTTTGTTTATGTATTTTGTTTAGGCATATGATATTTAATATCTTTTGTTTAAGGTTTATGTTCTCCCCATGGGGTTGGTACTTTACATGATGTAAATTTTGAATGCAAACCAGTAGTTAATGAGCTTGAGGGATGCCGTAGTAGTCTGCAAGGTAGATCTAAGTAATTGCTCCACGTTGGGTATTTCCTAGGAAATTGGCTTTTTCTATAGTATTTTGGTTGCCTATTAAGAATTTACTGTTATTTTTTCTTGGTTGACTAATTATTAACCCCCAAGGGCTAGTACCAAGGGGAAACACTGCAGTGGATCCATCGTCATCGGGTGGACCAGCCTTATTCACTCGATATTTAATTGGTGAAACACGGATACAATTACATCTTTAAGCATACTATTCAAAAGATTGAAGTTTCGTCAACATTATGTGATATATGAAAGCACCATATGAACTAAAATAGGTATGTGAGGTCTTCATAAAATAAGTTATCAAGGTAGTTTTGAAATCCAATATGGCGTCGACCGACTGAGGTGCCATTCATAACCGGCAAGAACCCAACATCTTTCCCAGCCTTCCCAGCACTCATTTGAACAATGTTAACGTATATATGTAATGTTTATTGATCTTACTCAAGATTGCAGTTGTAATCAGCACAATAAAACATCATTTTGTTGTCTATATTAGTGAAAGTATGAAACTTCTTATTCCCGGGGTAATGGTTTGAACTGAAATTAATTTTTACCTTGTAATCGGTGGTTTTATCCTTACTGCCATCACAACTAAAACTCCACAGTGCTTATTTGATTGTAATTATACACATTTTGGTCTTAATTCACTCCAAATTGCACTTGAACTACATTGTTGTTGCTGGTTCCTAAGCGCTCACTCCACAAACACAGTTGTGGGTAGCACACGACTACACTGTTTGAGGTGCAACGCTTTATTCCCTTTATTGTTTACCTTACTCATTATTTAGTTTAATTTTATTTTGTTACTTCAAAATATTTATTTTAATTCATGTCTATTATCCCTTTTTGCAACCAAATCAACCCCGAAAAATTACAGATATTTCTAAGTAGATACGAGCAGACGATGGCAAAATCATTGTTGCTAATTTAGTGGTGCTTCACACATATGCTGATGCATTTACAAACTGTTTCCATGAATTCTTGTTGTCATAGTAATGCAATAATGATAAAAAAGCTCTAATATGTATATACATACAAATAGATATGCTAATTTCACTTATTTCCCCTATTTGGAGGGTAAGCACATACCAATTGGCAACACTGATAAACAATAGAAGAGCGCGAACAACACTATAGGTACTGTTCACAGCAAAACTGTTGATATTTGAGTGAGGAATCTATTTACTTTTTCAGCAACGAATATTTTCAAATTAATGATCATGAATATGTAAAAAATTTATGCAATCCATGACCTTATACTGCCATGTAACTATTTATTTAAATAATTATCTAGTGCACGCTTCTTCTTTCTACCGAAAAAGCATAAGTTTTCTTGGGTACCTCACAGGCATCGTCATTGTTGACAATTGTTGTGAAGAAAGTGCCCTAGCGTCTATGGGTTCAAGTGGTGTGCGGATTTAGCACATGGAATGGAAAGTTTATTGACACAAGCGACTCCGCAAGCATCGAGATGGCGTTAATCTTCAACATTTTTGCTGTTATAAGTAAAAATTTTGAAAGTGTCATGGAGGTATGTTTGCACTACGCATGGCTAGACTTTCATTAACCTCTATTTAATCTTAAAATATGACCTTAATTTCTAACTTGGAGAAAATACTTGCTTCGAAAGGATATTAGAGGTCTCAAGCTGTTGCTCTCACCAACGATGACTCGTGACTAGTGCCCATCTCTGGTGTCAGGACGTGTTAAAATACTTTTTCGGAGGTTAGATCCACACGCGGTGAAAGCTGAATTAGCTAGTCCAGTTGGTTGTTTCCCCTTAATACGGCGAAATACATTTGAGCCGTCGATCCCTAGTTGCTTTCTTATTTGCATCACCGTTCCTCTCAGTTCGTGCGGAGTTATTGGTTAGAATTACAGTCTGCAAATTCTATCAAGAGTACCTGGCTGTGGAGTGAATGCACAGTGAGGGACCAGGGCTACTGTAGGCATTTCAGATACTGTGTCCTAACCTGACCAGAAGGGGGTTTCATCTCCGTCCCCCCTGGACCCCCTGGAGCGGCTACAGTTTCGTGGGCCAAGTTTACCATCGGCCAATTTTCATGTCCAAACCTTCGGCTGAGGAACAGACAACCAGTGTGGTAACAATGCCTAACCTGACTTAGGCCGCGAAGGGACTACTTACCTGTGCAGATGAATTTGATTGTTGTGCGGCCCAGGAAACTGGCCCGTGAAACTGTAAACAACCTGACCCCCTACCCTACGTAATTCGTGACCCTTTCCTCAGTATTCTGCCCTTGTTTGATGTAGGGGTAAGGAAAAATTTTTTGTTTTTTCTTCAATGGACCAATTCATTAAAAAAGTCATAACCCACATGGCAACTAGGAGGAACAACCCACAGGATTAGCGGATCCAGTTTCCACCGCGCGTGAAGCCACCCTCTGAAAAAGTACTTTAACCCGTCCTGACACCGGAGATGGGCATCAGTCACGAGTTGTTGGTGGTGAGAGCAAGAGTTCGAGACCTCTACTCTCCTTTCGAAGTAGAGGTTAATGAAAGTCTGACTCTACGCAGTGCACACATACCTCCATGACTCTTTCGAAATATTTACTTACAACTCTGAATATTTAGAAGATTGACGCCATCTCAATGTTTGCAGAGTCGCTTGTGTCAATAATCTTTCCATTCCATATGCTAAATCCGTACACCACTTGTACCCATAGACGCTGGGCCACTTTCTTCACAAAAATCCTAAACAATGACTTCCAACCACGACTTATCCAAGGGAACTACGATTTTTGGTAGAAGAAGAAGAAGCGTGCACTAGATAATTATTTAAGTAAATAGTTACATGGCAGTATAAGGTCATGAATTGCATAAATTTTTTTACATATTCATGATTATTAATTTGAAAATATTCGTTGTTGAAAAAGTAACTAGATTCCTGACTCAAATATCAAGTTTTGCTTGTGAACAGTACCTAAAGAGTTCTTCGCACTCTTCAATTATTTATCAGTGTTGCCAATAGGTATGTGTTTACCCTCTAAACTGAGTACGTATAAGACTTACACAAAACCAGGGAAATAAGTGAAAATAGAGTATCTATCTGTAGTATATACTATACATATTAGAGCAATTTTATCATTATTGCATTACTATGACAACTAGAATTCATGGAAACAGTTTGTAAATGCATCAGTGTATGTGTGAAGCTCCACTAGATTGGTAACAATGACTCATTTTGCCGTCGTCTGCTCGTATCTACTTTAGAAATATCTGTGATTTTTCGGTGTTAATTTGGTTACAAAAAGGGATAATAAACATTTTGAAGTAACAAAGTAACCTTAAAGTAAATAATGAGTAAAATAAACAATTAAGGGAATAAAGCTTTGCACCTCATAAACCGTGTACTCGTGTGCTGCCTGCAACTGTGTTTGTGGAGTGAGCGCTTAGGATCCAGGAACTGCAACGTAGTTCAAGTGCAATTTGGAGTGAATTAAGACCAAAATGTGTATAATTACAATCAAATAAGCACTGTGGAGTTTCAGTTGTGATGGCAGTAAGGATAAACCCACCGATTACAAGGTAAAAATGAATTTCAGTTCAAACCATGACCTCGGGAATAAGAAGTTTCATACTTTCACTAAGATAGACAACAAAATGCTGTTTTATTGTGCCGATTACAACTGCAATCTTGAGTAAGATCAATAAACGTTACATATATATGCTAACATTGTTCAAATGAGTGGTGGGAAGGCTGGGAAAGATGGTGGCTCCTCTGTGCTTACGAACGGCACCTCACGCAGGTGCCGCCATAGGGTAAACAACCGCGTGGACTGGCCAACTCACCGACTACCGCAGTTCGGCCACCCTCCGAAAAAGTACTTTTAACACGTCCTGACACCGGAGATGGTCATCAGTCATGAGTTGTTGTTGGTGATAACAGGAGCTCAAGACCTCTACTCTCCTTTCGAAGTAAGTACTTTCTCCAAAGTTAGAAATTAAGGCCATATTTTAAGATTTAACCAGAGGGTAATGAAAAGGGTGGCCAATGCAGTGCCCACAACCCCAAAACACTTTCGAAGTTTTTACTTACAACTCCAAATATTTCGAAGATTGACGCCATCTAGATGTTTGCGGAGTCGCTTGTGTCAACAAACTTCCCATTTCCTGTGCTAAATCCGCACACCACTTGTACCCATAGATGCTGGGGCACTTTCATCACAACAATCGTAACCCTGACCTCTTACCAGCACTTATTCGTACTTATTCAAGGGGACTACGGCATTCTTTGCAGCGTTTTGCGCTCTTTAATTGTTTAGCAGTGTTGTCAATTGGTATGTGTTTACCCTCCAAACTGGGTATAAGCCTTACACAAAACTGGGGAAATAAGTGAAATTAGCGTATTTATTTGTAGTATATATACATATTACAGCAATTTTATCATTACTGCATTACTATGACAACTAGAATTCATGGAAACAGTTTGTAAATGCATCGGCGTATGTGTGAAGCTCCACTACATTGGCAATGATGTGTCTTTTTGCCGTCGTCTGCTCGTACTTCAGAAATATCTGTAATTTTTCGGGTTTAATTTGGTTGCAAAAAAGGGATAATAGACATGAATTAAATAAACATTTTGAAGTAATGCTAAAACAAATAATGAGTAAAGTAAACAATAAGGGAATAAAGCTTTGTACCTCATAAACATATAGTCGTCTGCTGCTCGTAACTGTGTTTGCTGAGTGAGTGCTTAGGAACCAGCAACAGCAACGTGGTTCAAGTGCAATGTGGAGTGAATTAAGACCAAAATGTGTATAATTACAATCAAATAAGCACTGTGGAGTTTCAGTTGTGATGGCAGTAAGGATAAAACCACCGATTACAAGGTAAAAATTAATTCAGTTCAAACCATTACCCCGGGAATAAAAAGTTTCATACTTTCACTAATATAGGCAACAAAATGTTGTTTTATTGTGTTGATTACAACTGCAATCTTGAGAAAGATCAATAAACATTACATATATACGCTAACATTGTTCAAATGAGTGCTGGGAAGGCTGGGAAAGATGGTGGATTGTCTGTGGTTAGACCGACCAGCCACATGATTGCCACCATATTGGATTTCAAAACTGCCTTGAAAACATATTTTACGAAGAGCTCACATGCTTATTTTAGTTCTTATGGGGCTTTCATATACCACATTATGTTGATGAAACTTCAATCTTTTGAATGGTATGCTTAAAGTTGTAATTGTATCCTTGTTTCACCAATTAAATATCGAGTGAATAAAGCCTGGCCAGCGTGATGACGGTGGATCGTCTGCGGTTGTTGACCCTATTGGATTTCAAAACTGCCTTGAAAACATATTTAACGAAGACCTCACATGCTTATTTTAGTTTGTATGGCGCTTTCATTTATCACATTATGTTGATGAAACTTCAATCTTTTGAATGGTATGCTTAAAGATGTAATTGTGTTCTTGTTTTACCAATCAAATTTAGAGTGAATAAGGCTGATCCACGCGATGAAGATGGATCTACTGCGGTGTTTCCCCCTATGATAAAGCAGTGAATTAAACAACAATTAAACATATGGTTCATGTGTTTGTTTATATAATGTCATATAGCCATCTAGCTACTTGCCAATAGTAGGCTACTAGCCTACGATTAGCCTAAGAGTCAACTTCATGTTTCCAGCCATCTTGTTAAGCCTACTAGAATAAACTCTTGAAAAATTTAAGCTAAAAGTCCTATGGATAATTATACTTACGGCCTAACTCAAGCTCCACGTTTCGATACAATTCTTTTCAATTATGCTATATTTTTATAGTTGTTCAACTACAACAAACATAACAATAACAGTACGTAGTAGTAATGCGAGAGGATTATCTTTGGACCGGCTCCCATGCTCGTTAGACTATACCTGAACTGTGGTTTTACCAAGTTTTACTTCCAAGTGATACCATATTATGTTTATGATAAATAAGTCCCATTTTTCTTTTCGTTTTAGACATGCCTGTGAACAACAAAAATGCTGCCTATTAATTTGTCTATCTTTCTGGTATGGCTGCTGAGCGAAGCTCGAAGCTCTTAATTTTATTTGGGTAGGAAGATAAGAAATGGTCTAGGACTCTAGATCTTCATATACCTCCTCACATTTTGGTTTGTTCATATTTTAATCGATTCCCGCCCATTTATAAACAGCGTTTTAAGTCTGTCCTTAATGAATGAGACATGGCTTCTCGGTCTTGTTTTATATATATATATATATAATATGATAATATATATATATATATATATATATATATATATATATATATATATAGATATATCGACTTGGATTAAGAAGATCAAAGGTTATCTGAAAGAATTGGAGATACATCTAAGTATGGGCTGAGCTATTTAAAGAAAATCAACGAAAAGGAATCATAAACAGATTGGACATAATGCACTTAAAAGGGAAATAAATGTTAATGAGAGAACGGCCTTGATTGTCCAAAGAAAAATGAAACCGTGAGCAACAATCGATATATATATATATATTATTATATATATATATATATATATATAGATATATATATTATATATATATATATATATTTATATATATATATATATATATATATATATATATATATATATATATATATATATATATATATATATATATATACGATATCGTTGTTCTCACGGTTTCATTTTTCTTTGGACAATCAAGGCCGTTCTCTCATTAACATTTATTTCCCTTTTAAGTGCATTATGTCCAATCTGTTTATGATTCCTTTTCGTTGATTTTCTTTAAATAGCTCAGCCCTACTTAGATGTATCTCCAATTCTTTCAGATAACCTTTGATCTTCTTAATCCAAGTCGATATTTAGGAGTTCTTCTCTGAATCCTGGACTATAGAGCTTGCGTTATTTTTCCCGTGTAGTTGGTTCAATTACGATATGCTGCCTTAGAAACCGCAATATCGACTTGGATTGTGCAAATAAAAGGTAATATAAAAGAACTAACTGGAGTTGCACCTAGGTAGGACTGAGCTATTTAAAGAAAATCAACGAAAAAGGAACCATAAACAGATGGGAGAAAATGTACTTGAAAAGGAAATAAATGAATATGAGAGATAGGCCTTGAATGTCAAATAGAAACTGTAAGAACATTTCTTTTATAACAAGACCGAGAAGTCACGTGTCGTTCATTAAGAACAGACGAAAAGCGTTAGTTATAAATTATATGGAATGATTAAAATGGCGAAGTAACCAAATTGTGAGGAGGTATATGAAGATTTATACCTTTTCTTGGCTTGCTACCCAGATACGTATAAGTAGGCCTATCAAACGAAAAATAATTGCGGATAAGAGAGAGAGAGAGAGAGAGAGAGAGAGAGAGAGAGAGAGAGAGAGAGAGAGAGAGAGAGAGAGAGAAATTGTGTAAATGACGTAGGAGATCCGTTACTGTTGAAAGCACGATTCATATACAGAAGAATGAGGATGTAGTACTTCCCGCCAAACCGTAATGAGATTCGATGTCGTAAAAAAAGAGAAAGCTAAAGTGATTACGCAATTTTTCATCGTATAAACACTGTATCCCGGATCCCGCGGACACGTCTCTGTATCTAAATACACCTACACCTTTTACCGACGACGACGTCACGGGAAAAGGGCGGAGGGCAACGGCAATCAGGATGCTAAAGGGAAAAGCAAGCAGGGTGTAGCCTAATCTTCGGAAGGATTCCGCTTCGTTCGCTCCATTTCAATCCTCCATGGATCATGGATGAATGACGCATAATTTGTCACGCATCCTGCTTTTTTTTTATTTTTTTTATTAAGATTGTCATTTCTGTTTTATGTTAGGTCGTTAACATTCGGTATTGTATATTTAAATAAATAAATAAATAAATAAATAAATAAATATATATATATATTATATAATTATATATATATATATATATATATATATATATATATATTATATATATATATATGTATATATAACGTATATACCTGTATGTATGTAATGTAATGGCTGTAATGTTATGTTATATATAATATTATATATAGTATATATATATATATAATATTTATATAGTATATGTATATTATAACGTATATGTATGTATGTATGTATGTTGTATGTATTATATATATATATATATATATATATATATATATATATATATATATATATATATATAATATATATTATATATATAATACGTATATATATATATATATATATATTGTGACGAAGTGCCAAGTATCTGGTTACCACACATACCATTCATTAATTGATACCTCACAAAAGCCAGACACCTGAACCCTCATCACAGGTACTAAACGACTGAATACTCTAAAGGCAACAGTGATCCCTTAACCACTTACCAGTATTGCAGAAAATCAGACTAAGTTCATCAAAACAGGTGTGAGGTAATCTTGTAAGTAATTAAATTAATCAAAGGGCATCACTTCATCAACAACTTTAAAAGTCTAAGCATTTCCCTGATTTCAGAAGTCTAAGTACTTCCCTGGTTCTAAGTCACTTCAAGTTAATTGAAAGAAAACAGATCAATCACCACTCTATGTCTCTACCTAACATCAATATAATCAAATGCAAATATACTGGTTAGAAATGAAAACACTTATAAAAATTTTAAATACAAAAATTTATTATTAAATTCAAAATTTATATGTGAAATTCACAATATCAGGGAAAATTACTTTTACTTGAAAACAAAGTAAAGTTTAATTAATTCTTGAATCAATTAAGTAAAATAAAATCAAAATTAATTTATCACAAAATTCCAGAAAATTAATTCAATTGAAATTCAAAAGTGTTAGGCAATAATTGAAATTTGGAAATTAATTCACAAGTGCTAAACTACAATAAAACTTGAAAGAATTCTAATTAAATGCAAATTAATTCACAAGTGTTAAATTCAATTAAATGTGCAACGATTCAGCAATGAAAGTAACTAAGTTAATTAAATTGTGAATGCAAATGAAAACACAGAAAAATGTGGAAAATACCAAAATTTCAAAAGTATTAATCACACAGAATATAAAATAAAAACACACACTTCAATAAGAAAATGGACAAATGCATAAAACATAAAAATCACTTCAAATGAATAAACACAAAACACAAAACTTTGCAATGTGTAAAAAACGCAAATAGTTTCTCTCGAACCATTGCAACTATTAGTTATCAGTTCTCTAAACCATAGTAACCAGTAGTTATTAGTTATTAGTTTTTACCAAACCTCTGTTCCTATTAGTTGTTAGTTGCAACTAATAAAAATATTACCAAACCTCTGTTCTTATTAGTTATTAGTTGCAACTAATAAAATTATAACACACTTTACCTTTTTGATATACCAATTTCTTTCTTTCTTTCTTTTGCTGCAGCTTGTTTCACACTTTCACAAAACCAGGCGCTGTTACGCAACAATGTTTGTTCAGATTCCACAAAAACCACTAAACACTAAGATATATAAAATCTTAAATTTACAAATTACGAGTGACCATTCAATAAGTACGAAATCGTTACGTTACTTTAAAATCAAAAGTGCTATGCGTTGGAGAGAGAGAGAGAGAGAGAGAGAGAGAGAGAGAGAGAGAGAGAGAGAGAGATGTGAACGCCTCGAGTATCTAAGATTTAATGAAATTCTTCCCCCTTACGGAAGCTGGACTGGAGATGACACAAAACGTTTTGGGCAAAAATTCTTTCTATAATCTTCAAAATTTTAAGCAACTTTACATACAAAATGTGTAATCTGCACGTGGCTTTGACAAAGACATACGCGTATGAGACCAGTCTGTTAAAAAAAAGACACGTACTCGACTCGATCGATCGAAGCAAAAGTCCCTTATCATGCGTGATGACAGAATCCCAAAACACAATGAAGACTCGAGGTCTCTAATCAAACGTGTTGACAGATTAGGAAAGCAAACCGAGATCTCGGAGTTCCTCTAATCTCAAGGAGATGAAAAGTTACTGAAACAATTCCAGCTTTGAATGGACAAAGAAAATCTCTCTCTTTCTACATTCTACATTATATATATTCTTTTACATCATGTTATGCGAAATCTGAACACACATTTAAAACATCCTATCTCTAAGCTATCTAGGAATCTGAAAAAATGTTGCAAAATCTTATACACAATACTTTATACAGTCAAAGAGGGGAAATATATGTGCATTTTGACAGTAGCAATATATAATATACCTCCCCCCCGAAGAATTTTTATCACGGTGTTGAATCCAACGATTCGCAATGACATAATCAATCAGCAATTACATTGATTTTGCCACTAATGTGCTGCACTCTTAAGTTATACTGTTGCAAGCACAAAGACCACCTGGTCAGTCTTTGATTATGGTTTTTCATTCTCTGGATAAATGATAGTGGATTGTGATCAGACAACAATAAAATTTCTTCATACCTAGGTCTATTCACATACACTTCAAACTTTTTCAATGCGGTGATTAAGGCTAAAGTTTCCTTCTCAATTGTTGAGTATACTTTCTGATGTTTTTTCAATTTTGAAGACATGAAGCACACAGGATGGTAGATGTTATTTTCATCTTCTTGAAGTAGAACAGCTCCAATGCCCCAGTCCGATGCATCAACTTTATCACAAATTTCTTGTCAAAGTCTGGAGCTTGAAGTACTGGTCTTGAAGTTAAAATGGTTTTTACCTTCTCAAAGGATTCTTAACACTCTGGAGTCCAAACAAACTTAGCTTTGGGACTAGTTAAGTCTGTCAAGGGAGCTACTACGGCTGAGAAATTTGGGCAGAAACGACGATAGAATCCAGCCATGCCTAAAAATCTCTGTAGCTGTTTCCAGGTGGTGGTAGTAGTGGTGCCTTACGGATACCTTCTACATTAGCATTTACTGGAGCAAAAAGGCCTTTCCCAACTTCAAACCCAAGATACTGCACAGTTGCCTTGCCAAATTCACTCTTCTCTAGGTTGACTGTTAATCCTGCTTCTTGTAGTTTCTTGAAAACTTTCCTCAGAATCTTCAGATGTTCTTCCCATGTTGTAGAGTAAATCACGATGTCATCCAGGCATACACCTACTCCTTCTATTGATCCTAGCAGTTGATCCATCACTCGTTGAAATGTTGCAGGTGCATTCATCAGACCAAACGGCAGAACAGTATACTGATATAGTCCAAATGGAGTAATAAAAGCTGACAGAAACTTCGCATTCTCATCTAAGGGAATTTGATAATATCCTTTCAACAAGTCTATCTTGGAAACAAACTTGGCTTGCCCAATATAATCAAGTAACTGATCTATAAGAGGCAAAGGATAATCATCAGCCACACTGATAGAATTCAGTTTCCTATAATCAGTACACATCCTAAATGAACCATCTGGTTTCTTCACTAACACACATGGAGAACTAAAGTGACTTGAACTGGGTTTTGCTAATCCATGTTGCAGCAAATACTCAACTTCTTTCTTCAAAACATCTCGATGATAAGGTGATAAGTGATAGGCTCTTTGCTTGAAAGGTCTTCCATCTTCTTGAATCTTGATCTCATGCTTGGTCAGATCAATACGCCTAGGCACATCTGAAAAAAATTTCTGGAAAACTTCTAATTACTTCACTTAAGTCTTCACCTTGTTCAACACTCAGATGTTTCAGTTTATCCTCCAAATTTTCCAAAATTGAAGAATTATTCATCTTGCTTTCAGCTCCCAATTTGTAGCCATCATCCTCTTCTGTAGATAAAGTTGTTTGGGTTACTGACACAATTTCAGTTTTAGTTTCTGAAAAATAAGGTTTCAAGAGGTTTACGTATCTTCCTTTGTCTTCTTCTTCTTTCGAGTGTTTCAATCACATAAGTTCTATCACTCAACTTGTTGACCAACACTAAAACTTCTTAGCTTAGTCTTAGCATCATATCTCCTTTCATTTTCTCTTGACTCACTTTCAGATTTTCAAAAGAGAATTTTCTAATCTCTTTCAATCTTTTCCATAAGTTCTTCACATACTCTCCTTGGCTTTCCTCTTGATTTTCTTCCCAATTTTCTGCAAGAATCTTCAACGGTCCTCTAACTTCTCTTCCAAAAATCATCTCATTAGGTGAACATCTCATACTTTCTTGATTAGCACTCCTAACTTCAAACAACATTAATGGTAAACCAACATCCCATTCTCTTCCTGACTCAGAACAATACTTTGTCAGCATACTTTTCAATGTCTGGTGGAACCTTTCCAAGGCACCTTGAGTCTCTGGATGATAGGCAGTGGATAACTGTTGTTTCACTCCTAACAAATTCATCACATCCTGGAATAACTTTGAAGTAAAGTTTGTTCCTCTGTCACTTTGTACTATTTCTGGTATACCAAACTTTGAGAAAAACTCCACAAGTTTTTCAGCAACTATCTTGGCAGGGATTGCCTCTGGATATCTTGTCCCAGGACACATTAATGTTAACAAATACTCGATTCCTTTCTTTGTCTTCGGCAGCGGTCCAACCATATCTATAATCACTTTGGTAAAGGGTTCTCCTCTAACTTCTATAGGTTGTAGGGGGGCTTTCTAAATGGTTTCATTCGGTTTTCCAGCTATCTGGCAGGTATGACACTCACGACAAAACCTGCTAACATCTTTGTGAAGTCCAGGCCAGAAAAAATATTTCATGATCTCCACAGTCTTCCTGATTCCCATATGTCCAGACTCATGAGCTACTGCAACCACTTGCTTTCTCAACGGATATGGAATCAAAATTTGATGATATTTGCCCCATACAGCATCTCCTGGTATATCTGTAGGTCTATACTTCCTCATCAGCAAACCTTCCTTCAGATAATGACAGGTAAGAGTTTGTTGCATCTCTTATCAATCAACAACTCTGAAGAACAAATCAGTTAACGATGCATCCTTCTGCAAGTCCATTAGCTTCTCTCTTGTCACTTGACCAACTTCTATGGTTGAATTCTCAATATCTGCTAACTCAGCTACTGTAGTTTCACTACTGTCTTCAGTAACACTTTGAATACTCGGAGTCTCTTCAGGAACATCAGGTTCTTCTTCTTCATCGTTGTTGTCTACTTCATGGGAAATCTCTTCTTGGTCAGCACTATGGGAAACTTCACTTCCCTGGAATAATTCTTCTAAGCACAAAGATCCTTCACTTGATCCTTCTTGGGTGTGTAAATCCTCAGTTTCTTCACTTGCAGTCATAGTCCTCTTCATACTTCTGGTAGTTACACAACTAGGAAACAGGTGGGGGTTATTCTTCTCCAACTCTACTGTAGGACTAATCCTCAATGGTTTGTTTGTCACTACAGGACAAGGAATAAATGGCACACCACCAACTTCATTCCCCAACAGAACATGTACACCTTCCACAGCCAGTGAGTCCTTTACAGCAAAATCAACATTCCCTGTCACCAATTCACATGACAGGTGTAAGCGGCATATAGGAGTTACTTCCTCTCCTCCTATACCCTTCAAAATAACTGAATCTCCTGTGAGACTCTTCTCCAACTGAGGGTGAGAACCACGTACTACCACACTATGGTTACTCCCTATATCACGTAATATCTTGACTGGTACCTGGATACTTCCTTCTTGAGTTGACAGCATACCCTCATAGATATATGGCTTAAAAGCCCCCACACTGCTAAGCCACTCACTGCTTGAGGTAACATTTCCACTGGTTGCTAAACATTCAGCTTGTTTAGTTTCATTCTTCTCTGGAGTCTGATTCTTTCCCACACTGCTCTTCATAGATTGTTTGACCGGGTCATTTCACAACTTGACCAACTGGCTTTGACTGCTCTTGATTCCGGTAACACTCTTGACTGTAGTGTCCTACTCTTCCACACTTGAAACAGACAACATTAGGTTTCTGTAACTGTCTTGAAAAACTGGATGAGGATTTCACGTTAGTTTGCTGAGTTGTATTACCTTGTATGCTCTTGGTAGTATCACTTGTAGGTTTCCCATTAAATTTGTTCCTGCTATTTGGATAAGACTTAAAACCTGGGCGTTGTTGACTCTGGTACTTGACATTGTAACCATGTTTACTACTGATTATATTGTAATCTTCACTCATAGCAGCTTTGTCAAGTTTCTTCACCTCTCTCTCTCTCTCTCTCTCTCAAATAGGCTCTTTTATGTTCAGGAATTCCCTTAAGATACTGTTCAAGGACAAGCAATTCTTCTAACTCATCAAAAGTTTTAACTTTAGCAGCTTCTAACCAACGTTTGAAACACCTTCTCACTTTGTACGCATAATCTAAGAATGTTCCTTTCTCATCTTTTCTTAAATTTCTGAACCTTTCATTGTAGTACTCTGGGGTCATCTGGTAAACTTGTAGCACACTGTGTTTAAGTACCTTGTAGTCTTTACACTGATCAGCTGTTAAGGCTAGATAAGCACTTCTCCCTTTACCAATTAAGACACTTTGTAGCAAAACTGACCATTTACCTTCTGGCCATCCCATAGTCACTTTCTCAAAGTGATCAAAAAACTCATCTGGAGCTTCTTCAGTAAACTTAGGGATTAACTTCTGTACTCTTACTACATCAAATACAGGGTCTTGATTACCTTGGTTAGGGTTAGACAGTGTTACAGGTAATGTGGATCTAGCTCTTATCAATTCCATTTCCCTTTCATGTCTTGCGATTTCTCTTTCCTCTTTTATCCTTTCTCTTTCCTCTTCTGTTGCTTTTTCTTCTTCTCTTTCTCTTCTTTCTTGTTTTTCCGTCTATTCTTCCTCTTTCAGCAAGCAGTTTTAGCTTAATCAAATTCTCTTTTGCTTCAATGCGTCTAAGCTCTAACTCTGCATCACTTATCTCTTTCTTTCCTGTTTGCTTATTTATGAGATCAGCACGTGCTACATTCAACAACTCTTGAGCCAATTCTAACTCATCTTCATCAGTTATTCTACCTGAGTTTATCAATAATTCCATAGCAATACATCTTATTTCTGCCTTTACCATACTGGTAGACACATAACCACCACATGCCACTGCTAAAGTGCTCCACTGTGCCTTAGTCAGAGTGGTTTCAGATAAAACTTGGATGGAAGGGGCTGCTAAAAATTCCTGAACCTTGAACTGAGCCATTTTCGTCTAAGTTATCAACTTATAATTCAATACAATAAATGAAAAACAAAACTATATGGTCACTCTCCTAACAAAATATATCCCTGACACCACCAGTATATACTAGTGATAATAAAATCTGCTTACCCGGGTATGAGCACCATTAATTAATTTTGGCGAAGTGCCAAGTATCTGGTTACCACACTTACCATTCATTAATTGATACCTCACAAAAGCCAGACACCTGAACCCTCATCACAGGTACTAAACGACTGAATACTCTAAAGGCAACAGTGATCCCTTAACCACTTACCAGTATTGCAGAAAATCAGACTAAGTTCATCAAAACAGGTGTGAGGTAATCTTGTAAGTAATTAAATTAATCAAAGGGCATCACTCCATTAACAACTTTAAAAGTCTAAGCATTTCCCTGATTTCAGAAGTCTAAGTACTTCCCTGGTTCTAAGTCACTTCAAGTTAATTGAAAGAAAACAGATCAATCACCACTCTATGTCTCTACCTAACATCAATATAATCAAATGCAAATATACTGGTTAGAAATGAAAACACTTATAAAAATTTTAAATACAAAAATTTATTATATAATTCAAAATTTATAAGTGAAATTCACAATATCAGGGAAAATTACTGTTACTTGAAAACAAAGTAAAGTTTAATTAATTCTTGAATCAATTAAGTAAAATTACATCAAAATTAATTTATTAAAAAATTCCAGAAAATTAATTCAATTGAAATTCAAAAGTGTTAGGCAATAATTGAAATTTGGGAATTAATTCACAAGTGCTAAACTACAATAAAATCTTGAAAAGAATTCTAAGTAAATGCAAATGAATTCACAAGTGTTAAATTCAATTAAATGTGCAACGATTCAGCAATGAAAGTTAACTAAGTTAATTAAATTGAATGCAAATGAAAACACAGAAAAATGTGGAAAATACCAAAATTTCAAAAGTATTAATCACACAGGATATAAAATAAAAAGACACACTTCAATAAGAAAATGGACAAATGCATAAAAAATAAAAATCACTTCAAATGAATAAAAACAAAGCACAAAAATTTGCAATGTGTAAAAATGCAAATATTTCTCTAAAACCATTGTAGCTATTAGTTATCAGTTCTCTAAACCATAGTAACCAATAGTTATTAGTCATTAGTTTTTACCAAACCTCTGTTCTTATTAATTATTAGTTGCAACTAATAAAAATATAACACACTTTACCTTTTTGGTATACCAATTTCTTTCTTTCTTTTGCTGCAGCTTGTTTCACACTTTCAGAAAACCAGGCGCCGTTACGCAACAATGTTTGTTCAGATTCCACAAAAACCACTAAATAACACTAAATAAACTCTAGGAAATATCAAATCTGAAATTTACAAATTATGAGTGACCATTCAATCAGTACGAAATCGTTACGTTACTTTAAAATCAAAAGTGCTATGCAATGGAGAGAGAGAGGGAGAGAGAGATGTGAACGCCTCGAGTATCTAAAATGTAATAAAATTCTTATCCCTTACGGAAGCTGGACTGGAGATGACACAAAACATTTTGGGCAACAATTCTTTCTAGAAGCTTCGAAATCTTACGCAACTTTACATACAAAATGTGTAATCTGCACGTGGCTTTGACAAAGACATATGCGTATGAGACCAGTCTGTTAAAAAAAGACACGTGCTCGACTCGATCGATTGAAGCAGAAGTCCCTTATCATACGTGATGACAGAATCCCAAAACACAATGAAGACTCGAGGTCTCTAATCAAATGTGTTCACAGATTAGGAAAGCAAACGGAGATCTCGGAGTTCCTCTAATCTCAAGGAGATGAAAAGTTACTAGCTTTGAACAAACAAAGAAAATCTCTCTCTTTCTACATTCTACGTTATATATATTCTTTTACATTATGTTATGCAAAATCTGAACACAAGTTTAAAACCTCCTATCTCTAAGCTATTTAGGAATCTGAAAAAATGTTGCAAAATCTTATACACAATACTTTATACAGTCAAAGAGGGGAAATATGCATTTTGACAGTAGCAATATATTATATATATATATATATATATATTATATATATATATATATATATATATATATATATATATATGTGTGTGTGTGTGTGTGTGTGTGTGTGTGTGTGTGAATAATTATCACATCACCTTGCTTTATATAAATCATTCGAGCTACAAATGTCCTTTAATATCTAATTTGCTCTACCTCGGAATTGATATATTTTCATATATGTACCGAAGGGGAATTTTTAGTTGATAATAATTATCAACTAAAAATTCCCCTTCGGTACATACTATATGAAAATATATCAATTCCGAGGTAGAGCGAATTAGATATTAAAGGACATTTGTAGCTCGAATGATATATATATATACGTATATATATAACACTTAAATCCACGGTAGAAAAGTAACTGAACCAGGGACTTGGAGTAAGTACTTTTGTAGATATTCTAAATTTTCAAGTTCAGAATGCATATAAAAAGAAGTTAACAGGCCTTTATATACAAAAACAGAAAGGGGGGGTTCGGGGTTAACTACAGTTTATCAATCTGGGTGACGTGTTCTTTAAGCAGGAGAGATAACAGGCATTGTATAATTATACATATGTTTCGTTCTTTTATAATTATTATGAGAACACCACCCTATTTATGGACAGAGTAAGGAAGTCCAATTAGTAAGGGTTTTTAAAAATTTCCAAATTGATTTCGCAATTTTGCAAGAGAGCCATTGAAATATCCCAAATTAAGTTGCACAAAAGAACAATGCATGAAATATGAGTAATTCTCTTGTGACAAGTTCACACAGCCTAAAATCATATTTCCACGCGACGCAGAATATACTTGTTTTTAGCATGATTATTCTAACAAATGTATTATCTTTATTTTAATGCACATGAAAAGAAGCACAAAGTAAAGTATGCATTTCTTTCTGGAAAATACGTAAAATGTAAAGGTCTGAAAATCACATATATACTATATATAGTTCAATATAAAAATTCATTTTTAACAAGAAAACCTCAAAAAACAAGATAAATAAAAATTGGATATAATGACGAATATTCGTCAGATTCCTTTATTCTAATAAAGAATTATCCTGTATTGGTAATTAAACTGACGAAGGAAGGGCAGGCTAAAATAAACAAAAGGCAATCTTTCCTAAAACAGGATAATACATAAACAATATTGGTAATTAAAATGTATATACCTGTATCCATATACATACTGAGAGAGAGAGAGAGAGAGAGAGAGAGAGAGAGAGAGAGAGAGAGAGAGAGAGAGAGAGAGAGAGAGAGAGAGAGAGAGAGAAATTCCTTTGTACCAGATGAATCATTCTGCGAATCGATAAAAAGCTCCTCGAATATCGGTTTACCCAGAAAACGACTGTTGCCATGATAACCGATTGACAGCTGCACCTGTCAGTCTCACGTGATCCTGTGACACCTACCACAAGCCTATGCAAATCCTCTGGTTTAACTGAAGACAGACAGAAAATATAGCTATGTACCTAAATACAGATATGCACCTACAAATGTTTCTAATAGGCCTACACTGAAAGATGCATATAAAAAATAAAATACCAGTAGGCCTATATAAATATATATATATTATATCTATATATATATATATATATATAGATATATATAATATATAATATATATATATTATATATATATTGGTGTTTACAAAATAGTTTTAGTATTAAAACGGAATATAACTACTCAATTATACAATAGTAAAAAAAATTTATTTTGATCATACTTACAAATATTCATCAGTATACAAAAAGATAAAATACCAGTAGGCCTATATCTTTTTTTCTTGGTGTTTACTGTCTGTATGTTTCGCTGGAGTCTAAACATACACAAAATAGTTTTAGTATTAAAATGGAACATAACTACTCAATTATACAATAGTAAAAAAAAAGTTAATTTTGATCATACAAATATTCATCTGTAACAAAAAGATAAAATACCAGTAGGCCTATATCTTTTTTTGTGTGTTTACTGTTTTTATGTTCCTCTGGAGTCTAAACATACACAATATAGTTTTTGTATTAAAACGGCACATAGCTAATCCTTTGCACATTAGTAAAAATAGGTTAATTTTGATCATACTTGCAAATATTCATCTAATTCGATTGCCAACCCATGAATGTTGCTGGGTGATAGCTCGCAAGGTGACATGGCTCAATGTTGTAGCTACGTGGAAAAAAAAGAAAAAAAATTATGATACCGACTGTGATGCAAATGCAATTGCAGCCAATAGAGTGAAAACAGGAAGATATAATCATTTATATCCTGCAGAGGTCCAGCTCCACCCAACCAGTAAATGGAAAGCTCTATTGTTACCGTGGAGGGTCGCCAGATGACGTCATAACGGCCGCGTTCGGTGGAAAAAAAGAGAAAAAGAAAATCACGTATACAATCTAATACTATCTTTACATCCTCATTGAAGATGGAGCCATTAGTTGTATGAATGCTTATGATTTAGCTATTAATCTTTCTACCTTCACGCCAACCGGCAGAGAAGATCGACAGACCTAATATTTGTCTGCGTGTGACTCACTCACGGCATACTGGACAAAAGGCTGTCATCACCGTACATCATGACACCACCACCACCTGGCTGCAAGTTTTCAGTATATAACAGACCTCGCACACGCCACGAATTCAGTGCCTGTGCGACTCGTTCCAATGGTCCTTCTTCGTGAGCTGGGCAGTCGAAGAGGTAAATTAGACCAGGGCTTATCCAAGGAATCGGAAAATAAGAGAGAAAAGTATCCTGCGACCCACGGCATGGCGAGAATCTTGGACATAAACGTTTTAATGACTATATTTGCGTGTTTCTCCGCTTTAAGTGTCCTCGTTCTGTGCAGCTGCGACGGCCCAAACTGCAGTCTTATTGTGGCGCCATTCAGGCCCTGTCCTGGCAAGTGCGAGAAAAGATTCCCAGACGGAGTTTGCAGACTCAACTTCACTTGCGTTTTTCTACAGCATAAACTCTCCTCTCTCAAAGCATCGACTTGCGAGGGCCCGTGCAGACAAAAGTACTTCTACAGAGGGTGCGTGACGAATGTGATGTGCGTTCTCGTTCATCTTAACAAAAAGAAAGTGTTATCGAACGATTTAGATATGAGTTTTAAGAATGAAAGTGACAGCGAGTTACTAGATAGTGCGGTTACTAATCTAACGTTTTGACTGACAATCCAGAAAATGAAATGGTGATAAAAAAAAGGAAAGATTTCAGAACGATAATCAAGTGAAATGGTTTTAGCAAGGGATGAAAACGAGAAAGAACGCTAAAATCCTAAAACGAAAAGGGCATACTATACCTAAGGCTTTTGTAAACTTGTGGGTGACCGTCCCATATAATACTTGCTGTAAAGCACAGGAGATGTGAATATCCTCGTCTAAAAGTGAAGTGATTCAATGTTATCCCCCACCCCCTCCCCTAGGTACCAGACACATTCGGTAAAACTAACAATTTCCAAAACTCCAATAAGTTCTTGCCATCGAACCTGGTCTTACGTCAACGTCACAATATAATCAACCGATCTTTGTCCCTTCGCAGACAACCGTGGAGGTTCTTCAATATATTTAAATGACGAAGCAAACAGGCAAACTAACAAAGCTTTTTCAGGTGAATGTTCGGCAGTCACTCGTGTACAACCGTTAGCAATAAGCATTCAAAAGCTGTCTTGCTTTGCTCTGACTTAGGCCTGGAACTTTTAACTACTTCCTTTCTCTGATGGAAGGATATACAAACTTTTTGTCAGAGTGAGCATCTACTAAAGCCCTGGACCTATGAGGTCATTCGGAGATGAAAGGGAAACTGAGAGTAGAGAGGTGTAACGTTGTAACAGGAGGAAAACCTCGCAGTTACACTATGAAGCAACCGTTAGGAGAGAGTGGAAAGAAATATACAAGAAGGTGAATATGCACGGAGGTCACGTAAAAGGAACGAAAAGGGGTTGCAGCTAGGAGCCGAAGGGACGCTGCAAAGAACCTTACGTCATGCCTACGGTGCACCGCTGGAAGTGCGCTACTACTGGTGAATCATCAATGTAAAGACAATGGTCATTGACGCAGACACCTATCAGTGTTTAAGATATTCAATAAAACATGAAGAGTATATTTACAGTCATCATTATCCTCCCTCCACTACAACAGTTGACAGAAATGTTACAGACTCATTGTGCAAACCCCAGAAGCACTTGGCTAGGATCACAATTAAAAGAGTAATGGGTAAGAGAAAGAGTCCATCCATAGATGGTGACTATGTGTAGATCAAGAGATATAAATGAAATATCTTTAGAAATTGTATTACGAACATTTATATAATTAACGGTGGACTATATATACATATATATATTATATATATATATTCTATATATATATATATATATATATATATATATATAATATATATATAAGTCTGTGAAATTAAGAGCAATGAGACACCCCTGTCAGTGTCATCAAATTCCAGTGTACTAATCTCCGTACAATTATCAGTAACTCATAATCTCTTACTGAAATGCTGATATCAAAAGTGTGAAATACTTAAAATACTCATATAAAAACCGGCTAACGGTAACACAATTTAAAATAGTTATAGAAAGAGCGGAATGCACGAGCTTGTAAATGGTCAGTTGAAAAGTACACAAAATAACCCGATGAAATAGTAGAACAAAAACAAGACTGTAGGGCAAAACGTGGGCAAGGTCAGGGTAATCGAAATGGTCTGGGTATCTTTAAATTGCTCAAATAAGCCAAACTTGCAAGGACCTTACCTATCAATGCTCAGTATGGAAGCAATAGCAGAACTTAAAACTATACTGTCATTTAATATACCTTCAGCAAATATTTACAATTTAAGTGAACCAAATGGCACGGATGGTACTTAAAATCATTGCAACAAAATATACATTACTACTAATCTGAAAACTTATAGTAACTATTTATGATGAAATCGTAGAGAAAAAAAAATTGTAAATGAACAAATGACATTTAATCATCACATTCGCAAAGAGGTTTGAAAGAGTGCAAAGCAACATGATGCAGATACCGAACCTTAAAATGATAAAATCTAAAACAATATACAGATGTGCAAATTATATGCTCTGAAAGTAAGAAACCAGGGAAATACGAGAACTGAATAAAATAAAAATCTGTAACACTCACCAACTGCAGCCATCCTCCAAGTTTTTAGTTTTTTTCGCCATGGATGCAACTTTGAAGGCTTCATTCAACTATAAAATATTCTACACAAAACGGCAAATCTCTCAAAAAAGTAGTCTGACACACAAAATAATTTTTAAAAATCTAAATACAACTGGTTTAACTTTCGCAACCAAGTGCCTCAGAAATTTTGCTTCACAAATTCATAGCAAGGCTTTGTCACGTAATTGTTCACTTGATCAAATATAGGACTCTGATATAGTTTTCTTTTCTCAGTTCCAAAATCTTGACTAATTCAAACTTTGCTACGAAAGTTTTGGTACTTTCAGAATCTTGCTTTACTCTTTAAGTTTTTTCTTTAGCACTTTCAAAGACTTTCTTTAACATGGTCAAAATGTAATAGCCCACATCATTTCATAGGGGAGCAAGCACTAACACTAACGAACGCATCGCGCATGCCAAACAAGCAATTTAATTTGAAACATGAGAGCTGAGCTGTGGTAGGCTGAATGAGCAAGTAAGCGTTAATGGAGAACGAGAAAAGCAAACATATATATTGCTCTGAAACGGGGAAACCGGCACACAAGTGAGCATACTGGCTAAAACCTAAACAAACATACATCAACCAACAAAAAGCAACTTCCTCCACCTTTCCCCTTTTCTGTGAAATGAAGGACAACAACATTTCCAAAAGCAACTTATACATTTGCTATACTATGCATGTGATGCAAACTACGCTGAGGCTGCAACTTTCGATAAATGGTATTATATACAAGGAATGCTATTAGGTCTTTATCTGATTAATTATCAATTAACAAAAACTTAAACAATTTATATTGCTTGAAAGTACTTATATTTGCTACGACAAATTTTAAAAATATATTAAGATAACAACTGTTTCCTATTCTAGAGTAGCCTTCAAAGTAACATCATATACAGTGAGCCTTTGCTACCATGCAAATTCTACGTACTAAAAAGATAGAACCTCCTCTTGCAAATAACAATGTGCTTTATTAAAAAAAACATTTATAATCTACAAATATTGTTTAGGCCTAAAATATAACTTTAGACCTTGAATACATACACAGAATGTACAATATACAAACCATGTGGCAAAAAAAATTTCTTAAATAAATCTATACCGCTGTTCCCACACCACAGCCAGTATGAAAACAAAACTGTCAAACGTACCAAATATGGATAGCAATTGATACCCTCCATATCCCACCTTCCCCCAAAAAATGTTCCTCAAAAGGTCCTTGTGTATAGGTTGCAAAAATCTCAGATGGGCACTAGATAATACTGCCTTCTTTGGCATTAAATTCACAGACCACCATCTGATAAAATTTCGACTAATATTACAAAAAATAATTCTTTTCAAATTACACACGTTACACAAACAAACAGAAAACAACATACCAAGTGCAATACTCATAACATACTAATAATGAAACCACATGCAGTTTTCCTCAACAATTTTCTTCAATGACTACAAGATTAAAAATCAAACAATGGACCAATCTAAAATTAAGGCTCACGTATGTCATGGTGAACTTACCTTTGTGAAGTTTGTACACCTGTGGGGAGAAAAAGAAGAATATTAACATAATAGTTAATAAAGGTATTACCAGTAATATTACAATAAAATAATAATAATTAAATACAAAACAAATCCCTAAGAGACTTATAAATTTGCCCCCCCCCCCAAAACCCCCCAAAAGAAGTCATGTTGTGATTAAATAATTTTTTTTTTTTTGCTTTTGAAATACATTTTAAGTGAGAAAATCTTAAAATAGCAAAATCATAGATATTAGTAGCAATAACAGGAGGCCATTTAAATAATAATAATAATAATAATAATAATAATAATAATAATAATAATAATAATAATAATAATAATAATAATAGTAAACTGAAAGATATGGCAGAAAAAAGGCTAAGAAGCAAGAAAACAAGGGAGGTACTCAACGAGAAATACAAAGTACAAGAGAGGGGACTAAACAGCACAATAGAAGATGTAAAACAGAGGCTTAAGGCCAAAGCACATAAGATCCAACGGTACATGAACAGGAATATGGGATACCAACAGAACAAACTATTCGGAACCAACCAGAAAAGACTATACAGCCAACTAAGAGGGGAAGACAACCACCATGAAATTCCTGAAGCCGAACCAAGTAAGAGACTCTGGGAAAACATATGGAGCAATCCGGTATCACACAACAAACATGCAACATGGCTCCAGGAAGTCAAGGCAGAAGAAACAGGGAGAATAAAACAAAGATTCACACAGATCACGGCAGACACAGTCAGACACCAACTAAAGAAAATGCCAAACTGGAAAGCCCCACGTCCCGATGAAGTCCATGGATACTGGCTCAAAAACTTCAAGGCCCTACACCCACGAATAGCAGAACAACTCCAGCATTGTATCTCAAATCACCATGCACCCAAATGGATGACCACAGGAAGAACATCCTTAGTACAAAAAGACAAGAGTAAGGGAAATATAGCCAGTAACTACAGGCCTATCACCTGCCTACCAATAATGTGGAAGTTACTAACAGGTATCATCAGTGAAAGGCTATACAATTACCTAGAGGAGACAAACACCATCCCCCACCAACAGAAAGGCTGCAGAAGGAAGTGTAGGGGCACAAAAGACCAGCTCCTGATAGACAAAATGATAATGAATAACAGTAGGAGAAGGAAAACCAAACTAAGCATGGCATATATGGCTCTGGGATAGACTATAAGAAAGCCTTCGACATGATACCACACACGTGGCTAAAAGAATGCTTGAAAATATATGGGGCAGAGGAAAACACCATCAGCTTCCTCAAAAATACAAAGCGCAACTGGAATACAATACTTACAAGCTCTGGAATAAATCTAGCAGAGGTTAATATCAGGAGAGGGATCTTCCAGGGCGACTCACTGTCCCCACTACTCTTCGTAGTAGCCATGATTCCCATGACAAAAGTACTACAGAAGATGGATGCCGGGTACCAACTCAAGAAAAGAGACAACAGAATCAACCATCTGATGTTCATGGACGACATCAAGCTGTATGGTAAGAGCATCAAGGAAATAGATACCCTAATCCAGACTGTAAGAATTGTATCTGGAGACATCAGGATGGAGTTTGGAATAGAAAAATGCCCCTTAGTCAACATACAAAAACGCAAAGTAACGAGAACTGAAGGGATAAAGCTACCAGATGGGAGAAACATCAAACACATATATGAGACTGGATACAAATACCTGGGAATAATGGAAGGAGGGGATATAAAACATCAAGAGATGAAGGACACGATCAGGAAAGAATATATGCAGAGACTTAAGACGATACTCAAGTCAAAACTCAACGCCGGAAATATGATAAAAGCCATAAGCACATGGGCAGTGCCAGTAATCAGATACAGCGCAGGAATAGTGGAATAGACGAAGGCAGAACTCCGCAGCATAGATCAGAAAACCAGGAAACATGACAATACACAAAGTACTACATCCAAGAGCAAATACGGAAAGACAATACATAACACGAAAGGAAGGAGGGAGAGGACTACTAAGTACTATAGAGGACTGCGTCAACATCGAGAACAGAGCACTGGGGCAATATCTGAAAACCAGTGAAGACGAGTGGCTCAAGAGTGCATGGGAAGAAGGACTAATAAAAGTAGATGAAGACCCAGAAATATACAGAGACAGGAGAATGACAAACAGAACAGAGGACTGACACAACAAACCAATGCACAGACAACACATGAGACAGACTAAAGAACTAGCCAGCAATGACACATGGCAATGGCTACAGAGGAGAGAGCTAAAGAAGGAAACTGAAGGAATGATAACAGCGGCACAAGATAAGGCCCTAAGAACCAGATATGTTCAAAGAACGATAGACGGAAATAACATCTCTCCCATATGTAGGAAGTACAATACGAAAAATGAAACCATAAACCACATAGCAAGTGAATGCCCGGCACTTGCACAGAACCAGTACAAAAAGAGGCATGATTCAGTAGCAAAAGCCCTCCACTGGAGCCTGTGCAAGAAACATCAGCTACCTTGCAGTAATAAGTGGTACGAGCACCAACCTGAAGGAGTGATAGAAAACGATCAGGCAAAGATCCTCTGGAACTATGGTATCAGAACAGATAGGGTGATACGTGCAAATAGACCAGACGTGACTTTGATTGACAAAGTCAAGAAGAAAATATCACTCATTGATGTCGCAATACCATGGGACACCAGAGTTGAAGAGAAAGAGAGGGAAAAAATGGATAAGTATCAAGATCTGAAAATAGAAATAAGAAGGATATGGGATATGCCCGTGGAAATCGTACACCCAATAATCATAGGAGCACTAGGCACGATCCCAAGATCCCTGAAAAGGAATCTAGAAAAACTAGAGGCTGAAGTAGCTCCAGGTACTAATGCACAGAAGAGTTGTGATCCTTAGAAACGGTACAACATAGTAAGAAAAGTGATGGACTCCTAAGGAGCAGGATGCAACCCGGAACCCCACACTATAAATACCACCCTGTCGAATTGGAGACTGTGATAGAGCAAAAAAAAAAAATAAAAAAATTAAAAAAAAATAAAAAAATAATAATAATAATAAATAATAAGTAATAATAATAATAATAATAATAATAATAATAATAATAATAATAATAATATCAAGATAGGTTAAAGGCCTTCTCTTAGGGAAATTTTATTCAAAAAAAATATTGCCACAATCAAAGAATTCTTTTAATTACAAGTTTTTTTTTCTTAATTTTCTTCTACTCCTTGATGAGGCAATGAAATAAACTTCCTTTGGAGAGCATGAATGAAACCTTAGCATTTGTCATAAATATATTACTCATGAGCACAGAAATCTGCACATATCAATATATATATAATTAATTGATGCCTCCTCTTCTGGAAAAGGAAAAAATTTCACCTGCCCGAAAATGCTCCTGTGGGAGACAGTTCATCAGCCTGAGAGCAGATTGAACAGTCTAACTATGTTCAGTGATATGGGATGTAGCCTGGGCTTAAAGGTCAGAGGCCAGGGCCCAGTCAGGTAGGACCTGACATGCTGTGTCACTTACGTCAGAGGTATCTATCCCGTTGAAATGTCCTTTCTACATATTTGTGCTACATATACACAAGAATTAGTATGTGGTTATACAATCTTTCATCATGGAATTCCTACAATTCCAGCCATCCTTGCTGGAGCAATTCATTCATAATTAACTTCTCCTAAAACAGTTTTCCAGTGGCAAACCCACATGAGTGTTGGATTAAAAAAAAGAAGAGGCATATAAAATAACAAGTGGTTTCCACCAACAATATCAGTCCTAAATCCATAAAACTCTCTCAAGATAACAATCGTAGATAAATACAAAATATGGTAACTGTGTTTGGACAAATTAATGTATTATATATTTACAATAGTTTCTCTGTGGTTCATGGCATTTAAAGTAAGGTTAGGCTAGGTGGTGTTCCATGGATTAAAAACCTCATCAAACAGCCATCCACCCCCCACCACTTTGGTAGGTTAGAAAGTAGATGTATGTAACAAGTTAATATATACCTTCCAGGGCAGAACTGAATATCAAGTCCATCAAATTAAGATTTTACAGTAATTAACAAAATAGGTACCCTGAATTCCCACATGGATCCCCTAATAGTAGGTACTAGTGAGAAAAGATTAAAATACAGTGGTACCTCGACATTCAAAATCAATCCGTTCCGAGGCGGCCTTTGTAACATGAGCTTTACGTATCTTGAACCGCATTTTACATGTAAAATGCCTAATCCGTTCCAAGCCCTACAAAAACACCCCAGTAAATTTTATAATAAAGCTACATTGACCAATAAACAATGAAATACTACAACAATCTGGACCATTCAATACCTAACTTAATACGTACTAGTACTAATATGTACCTGTAAATAAAGTGTATCTATTAGTGTACATGGTATACAAGAAATATTGTACGTACATACATACGTACGTAGTAAAATGTGGAACCTTACCTTTTGAGTGAGGCTGTCTCCGAAAGTGGTGACAGAGGAGGAGGACAAACGGCAGAAAACTTCTTATAGTACGTACACTTAACTTTACGAAACACATTAAAAAATGTCAGGAAACATAAACTAAACTTTACGAAACACATTAACAAAACTGTAGCACTTAACTTACAAAAAACTTAAAATTAAATTTTTTGTTGTCTTTTTTTTTTTTTTTTTTTTAAATTTTTTTTTTTTTTAATTTTTACATTTTTTTTTTTTTTTTTTTTTTTTTTACAAAATTTCAATTTCTTCACCACTTTCAACTTTCTGTTTTGTTGTAGTATCAATTGGATCTTTCTTTTTGCTTACTCCTACTAAAGGCCTCTTTAAAAATGACTATCCAAGGAAGATTGCTTCTGCCTACTTTTCACAATGTTCCTGAAACGACTCAGGCAAACGTCATCAAACTGCGCAAGCATACGACCTGTGTAAGGCTTCTCGGGGGGTGTCTTTTCAACAAATGATTGCACCTTATGAAAAGCAGCTAGAGCATCCTTAATTTCTGATGTTGTCATAGGGTCGTCGTCCTCCTCTTCGCCGCTGCTAGAGAACTCTTCTTGAACGACATTATGTTGCATGGCCTCCCACTCCTTCAGGTCATCCGTCATAAGCTCCTCTTGGTGTTCCTCGAGAAGGTCATTGATGTCATCCTCGTCGACGACCAGCCCCATGGACTTGCCGAGTGCAACTATCTTGTCAAGATCTGGTTGCAAAACAGTTTCAGGATCGTCAACTGTTCCTGAATCTGCAGCACCAGCTTTGCCCACGTCAAATCCCTCGAAGTCTCGGGCGAATACAGCATCAGGCCAGAGTTTCCTCCACAAAGAATTCAAGGTTCGCCTCGAAACCTCCTGCCAAGTTTGATCGATGAGTCGGATGCATATCACATTATCGAAATGCTCCTTCCAAAATTTACGCAAGGTGAGGTTTGTGGTATTGGTGATGTCGAAACATCTCTTGAAAAGATGTTTCATATACAGCTTCTTGAAGTTCGATATCACTTGCTGGTCCATGGGCTGGAGGAGAGGGGTGGTGTTAGGCAGAAGATAAAGAACCTTGATAAAATAATGCTCCGCTAGGATATCTTCCTTGAGGCCAGGCGGGTGAGCAGGGGCATTGTCCAACAACAGCAGACATTTCAGAGGGAGGCGCTTCTCTTCCACACAGATTTACCCACTCGGTGAACAAAAGTCTCGTTACCCAGGCTTTCCCATTAGCCCTCCACATCACTGGAAGCTTCTCCTTTAGCACTTTGTGGGCCTTGAAGGTTCAAGGAGTCTCCGAATGATAGACAAGTAGGGGCTTCACCTTGCAATCCCCACTGGCGTTTGAACAAAGTGCGAGCGTAAGCCTGTCTTTCATAGGCTTATGCCCGGGTAGCTTCTTCTCTTCCTCCGTGATGTACGTCCGACGAGGCATTTTTTTCCAAAAAAGGCCAGTCTCATCACAGTTGAAGACTTGCTGAGAACTATAGCCTTCATTGATCGTCATCTTGTCGAACGTCTTAATGAAGGCTTCGGCCGCTTTCATGTCCAAGCTGGTCGCCTCCCCATGCCGCACCACCAAATGGATACCAGTCCGTTTACGAAATTTTTCGAACCACCCATGAGAATCCTTGAACTCTGGGGTTGGCGTCGATGTCCCTTCTCCTATGTCGTCTTCGGCCTGAGCAATCAAATCGCCGAAAATAGCGCTAGCCTTGTGGCAGATTGCCGTCTCCGTTATCGTATCGCCAGCGATTTCTTTGTCTTTTATCCAGACAAGAAGCAGCCTTTCCATCTCTTTGTGCATGTGGCTACTCTTACTAGACAAAATAGTCACACCCTTGGAAGGTGTAGCTGCTTTCATGGCTTCCTTCTGCTTAAGGATGGTGCCTATTGTCGATGGATTTCGGCCATATTCCTTGGGGATCACACTCAATTGCATGCCAGCTTCATACTTCTTGATAATCTCCATTTTCGTCTCCAAAGAAAGCATCCTCTTCTTTCCTACTTCAACTTTCTTGGGACCCATGACTACGTATATACTGTACATAATTAAGTTATGTAGTATGTATACGTATGTAGTAAAGTTCTCACACAACACGATAAAGTAGTACTACGACAAAATCACTAACAAATTTACATTAATAAACGAAATCGTATAGAACGAATGAATTCCGCGTGCTTACGATAACGATGCTGCTGCCGAGTGGCCGAGAAAGCACGCCGCTACGTAGATGCATGATGGGATCATGGGAGAAATGCTGACCAATAGGAGAGCAGGATCTTATGGTGGTGACTAGCATCAGGAACCAATGGGAGAGCGGGAGGATGGTGGCGAGTCTACTCAGTTGGCGGTGAGCGAGTTTTAAAATTGTTATCGGTGGTCCGGGTGAATCTCGGGACTGTACAGCAACAATCTTCCGTATCCTGAACAATTTTCGTACGTAGAGCCAAAAAAATCTTCGTATTTGCTTTCGTAACTCGAATTTTTCGTAAGTTGAGCCTTTCGTATGTCGAGGTCCACTTAAATCGACATAAACAATGAGTAGTTTACCCAACAATGATTTTGGCAACAAATCTACATAAACAATGAGTAGTAATTTACCCAACAATGATTTTGGCAATGACAAAAACTTCACGAAAAAGAATTACTATACCGTCTAGCTAATTAGACTTGGATAAAAATTCTAAATACATCCAACAATATCTACACCCATGCAACATTTTTTTCTAAATATGTCGTTCCATGGGCATCTCAAAAATAAAAATACAAATAGTAGCTGTACTATGTATGGTATGAAAATAGCATAAAGGAAATATAAATTATATATAAAATTAGAATATATAGGGTAAAATTGCGAATGGCCAGCCTCTACCATAGCGCAACCACCTTCCCGATAATCGGAAATTACCTATGGCCTTAGTAATTTGTAACTTTGGAGAAAAATCTTACTTCGAGAGATAAGGACTCGAGGTTTTGCTTCGACGGATGCTGGCTCTTGACTATAATGTCTATCCTGGGTTACACGAAGTTTTAGTGTACTTTTTCGGGAGGGTGGTCAGCCATTCAGTATTTTACCCTATATAAACATGAAACACCATTATTTCATCAAGGATAGGCCTACTCATAAGCTTACTTGCCCTACAGGTAGATAATGATAGGGCATTCTAACCTTGACTAGTATAACTCTATGGTCCTAACCTGGTCAAGGCAGCCATTAGTAGGCCTAGTTTGTTCATAAAATTTAAGACATGAAAACATTGTTCTTTTAAACCTCTGATATTACTGATGAGTACAAAATCAACGTGGGGCATTAACACCATGATTTAATCTTAATGTCATAAAGGAAAAATGACAATTTGTCGAAAATTGCATTTTTCCTAACTATACAAACCTGAGGTCCTTTAACAATAGGAAGGTAACTAGCGGCAGCTGGGACGGTCGTAGCTTCGAACAAGGGGGAGAACGGTAGTTAACTGCTTGTCCGATCGTCGGTGAAGAATCACTTTTGCTTTAGGGCCCATGCAAAAAGTTGCAGAGTGAGGGGTGGTATGAGGTGGGACTATATGTAAAGGACCTCAGGTTTGTATAGTTAGGAAAAATGCAATTTTCGACAAATTGTCATTTGTTCGATACGTAATACAAACCCTCGGTCCTTTAACAATAGGAAGACTCACTTCTTGGTGGGTGGAATCTGAGTCTTTTGGTGAACAGACTGGTGTTCGTCCAACCTGGAATGCCTCCCTGGTCGTAAGAGCAAGGGAGGGATCCAAACCTCTGTCCGATTGATCGGGTGTGCACCGCAGGATCAATGGTCAGACCTCTGAGCCAAGTACTAAGAGAGAGGCAAGCGTATCTCTTCGTACCAGCATTGCAAGAACTTGTTCCTGTACAGGAGCCAACATAAAGTTATGGGTTTGTCTCAAGTAGGCATCCACTCCTTCCCCCTTGTTGGAGGGAGTGGAGGATATTTGCTTCTATCCCTAACTAAAGGGATAGATTGGAGCTCGGTCGAGTAGCTTACTGCATCGGATTCCTTTCCAGCATGGTGACGACCGTGACCCTCTGCCCACAGGTAGAGAGAGAGAAAGATGGAGAAGAGAAGCAGTCGCACTCTCATTCAACCATTCATTCCTACAGTCACACCAGGAATCGATGCTGTTCTGCCTCGCTCGGGTGCTGGGTAAGCTTACACAACGTGTTGAGCAGCCACCACAGTCCCAAGGAAAAAGTATCCAAGGACTTGTGGGCAATATCCCGAAGGTAGAAGGACGTGAAAGTAGTCTGGTTGGCCCAGACACCTGCCTTCAGGACCACTGCGCCACGGAGAAGTTCTTACGGAACGCCAAAGAGGGTCCAATACCTCTGACTTCGTGGGCTCTCGGTCGGAGCGTACGGATGTCGTCACTACCATCAGCCTCGTACGCTCTCCTGATCACCTCCCGCAGCCAGAAAGAAAGCGTGTTCTTGGATACTTCTTTCTTGGTCACCCCAGTGCTAACGAAGAGGCGTCGACACTCAGGCATGAGGTGTCGAGTTTTCTTCAGATAGCGCCGTAGCGCACCTCACAGGACAAAGCAGCATCTCATCCGTATCGTTGTCGGCGAAATCCATTAGGGAGGGGATCGTGAAAGACTCGAACCTGTCGTCAGGGATCGACGGATTCTGAGTCTTAGCTACGAAATTTGGGACGAAATCGAGCGTCACAGATCCCCAGCCCCTGGAATGTTTAACATTGAAGGACAGACCATGAAGTTCCCCTACTCTCTTCGCCGATGCCAGGGCCAGCAAGAAAGAGGGTCTTGAGGGTCAGATCCCTGTCTGACGACTCTCGGAGTGGCTCGAATGGTCTTCGAGTCAAACTCCTAAGGACGAGAGTCACATCCCACTCAGGGGGCCTGAGTTCCCTGGGTGGGCAAGACCTTTCGAAGCTCCTCATTAGCAAGGAGATCTCGAACGAGTTCGAGATGTCCAGTCCCCCCCTCAGTTTTTAGGACGAGCGCCAGGGCGGCTCTATATCCTTTAACTGTGGGTACTGAGAGGAGCTTCTCTCGGCGAAGAAACACGAGGAAATCCGCTACCTGCTGAAGAGTGGCTCTGAGAGGAGATAGACCCCGTCTACGACACCAACCACAGAAGACGGCCCCACTTCCCCTGGTACACAGCTGCAGAGGACTGTCTGACGTTGTCCAGCCATCTCTGTTGCTGCGCTGCGAGAAAAGCCTCTCGTTCGCAAAGAGATGGTGGATAACAGCCAGCCGTGAAGTTGTAGGGACTGACTGCTCGGTGGTACCGCTCTACGTGTGGCTGGGCTAGAAGGTTGTGCCAGTGGGGCATCTCTCTCGGTTCTTCCGCAAGAAGAGCCAGCAGGTCCGGATACCAAACGGCTTGAGGTCGTTTGGGAGCCACCAGGATCATCCTGAGATTGGGAGTGACCAGCGCTCGGCTGATCACTTTCCGAATCAGACAAAAGGGAGGAAAGGCGTAGACGAAGAGGTTGTTCCAGGGGTTGTTGAAGAGCGTCCTCTGCAGCTGCCCATGGGTCCGGCACGGGCTGAGCAAAAAACTTGAAGTTTTTTGTTGTGCCGGGTGGCGAACAGGTCTATGACCGGACGCCCCCACAGGTTGAAGAGCCTTTCCGCCACTTCTGGGTGTAGGGACCACTGGGTCCCTATTACCTGATCCCGACGGCTGAGCTTTGTCTGCTACTACATTCCTCTTGCCTGGAATGTAGCGTGCTGACAGCTCTATTGAGTGAGCCGTGGCCACTCGTGCACCTGCACAGTCAATGGTGTGTAGCGGGAGAGACACTAGGCCCCCCTGCTTGTTGAACGTATGCCACTACTGTGGTGTTGTCGCACATCAACACCACCGAGTGTCCCATCAAGCGGTCTTGGAACTCTTGGAGAGCGTAAAACGCCGCTTGAGTTCTAGGACATTGATGTGAAGGTGCTTGTCGTGATGGTCCCACACACCTGCAGCCAGCAACTCCTCCAGGTGTGCGCCCCATCCCTCGGTCGATGCGTCTGAGAACAGCAGCATCTCCGGGGGGGGAGTGCGTAGAGGCACCCCTCTTAAGAGGTTCCTGTCGTCGAGCCACCAGGCTAGGTCCTGCCTCACCTTCTCCGTGATGGACACGGGGAAGTAAGGTGGATCCTTTACCTGTGACCAACTCTCCCTTAGTCTCCACTGGAGAGACCGCAGGTGAAGACGTCCGTGAGGAACTAACTTCTCGAGTGACGACAGGTGGCCGATCACGACTTGCCATTGCTGAGCTGCCTGTTCCTGCCGAGACAGGAACCAGCCGGCTGCCTCCCTGAATTTGCTGATCCTCAGTCTGCGGGGCGGACTTGAGCTGCTACCGTATCGATCAGCATACCCAGGTACTTCATCTTCTGCTTGGGTTCGAGATCGGACTTCTCGTAGTTTATCACGATCCCCAGATCTCGACAAAACTTTAGAAGTCGATCCCTGTCCTGCAGCAACTGCGAGCGGGAGCTCGCCAAGGACCAGCCAATCGTCGAGATACCTCAGAAGGACGTATCCCGTGCGAATGGGCCCAAGCAGACACCAGCGTGAACACTCTCGTGAACACCTGTGGGGCGGTTGAGAGGACCGAAGCAAAGTGCCCTGAATTGGTACACCGTCCCGTCGAAGATGAAGCGGAGGTACTTTCTGGAGGACTGATGGATGGGTATTTGAAAATACGCATCCTTCAGGTCCACTGAAAGCATGAAGTCTGTTCTCCCTGATGGAGTCCAGCACGGAACGTGCTGTCTCCATCTGAACCGAGTCTGGCGACAAATCGGTTCAGGGGAGAGAGATCTATCACCGGGGCGCCAGCCCCCCGATGCCTTTTCCACTAAGAAAAAGGCGGCTGTAAAAGCCCGGTGACCGATCCACTACGACTTCTACAGCTCGTTTGGTCAGCATGGTCTTGATCTCCTGCCGAAGAGCGTCGTCCTTTGAGGATCCCAGAAAACATATGTCTGCAGATGGACCGGGTTGGAGGTGAGGGTGGCCGAGATTCGAAGGGTAGTAGAATATCCCTCCCGAAGGAAGCTCTACTATCCAGGTCTCGGCACCGTAGTGCTGCCAAGTTGCCCAATGGCTCGCCAGGCACCCCCCCACTTCCGGCAGCTGGTGAGGGGGAACGCCGTCCCTAGCGTTTCCCACCCTCGCTTCGACTTCTTCCCAGCAACCTCCTCGGGGAAAGGAGGGCTGGGAGGAGGGCTGGTTACGGCCTCCTTTACCAGAAGTTGAAGCAGGAAGAGTCTTTCCTCGGGGCTTCGATGGAGCAGCCGTCTTAGCAGCCGAGGAAGCGCTAGCTAAACTCTTAGGCTTAGCCGCAGTTGTACGAGGTTGCCCAGAAACCTTCGTAACTGCCTGGTGGACCAGACGGTCACTGTCATCAGTGCGCCGTCTTTCCACCGCAGCGTCCACCATCTCTCCGGGAAAGAGAGCGGAGGAACTCTTCATTGGTCCGTTACGGAGTCCATTTACCGCCTCACGCCCAGGCCACCCTTGGCTACTCGTGTAAGGACAGCGTCCCTACGACGGAGAACCAAGTTGGCCCACAGGTTTGCCGTCTGATGGGCGAGGTAGGAGATGGCCCTACCTCCAGACTGGCACGTCTCCTGAAGTCGGGGTCGTCTTCGAGGGCAGCGCCCCCGGAGTCGGCCGCGACCTTGGATACGTGAGGGACCACAGATCCAACCAAAGAGACTGCCTGGAAAGCCGCCATAGCGGTAGCTTCCAGGCCCAGTGCCTCCTGCTGCGAGAACCACAAGTTCTCCGACAGGAGCTGCTGCAGGGACACACCTGGAGTTAGCCTAGCTAGCTCCGGGTTAACCTGTTTGGGCGGTATTGGATCCACTGATGGCACGTAGAACTTCCGCTGTCGCTGCAGAGGAGGAGGAAGTAGCTTGGAAGACCGTCCTGACTTAAGTGAGTCCTCTCGTCCTGAGACGAAATTCTCCACCTGGTCAAGGACTGAGTCTGCAAGCTCAGATCGCGGCAGTCCCACCATCAATTTGGGTTCCCTCTCGGGCCCCAAAATGACTCGAGCCGGGACGTGGGCTCAGATGGTGGTAGCGGCGATCCTTCCCCCAGGTCGTTGTGCTGACGAATCAGCGCAATAACCTGGGCAAAGTTCCTCTGGATCTCAGGAGTCACAGCGCCTCCTGAGGAGTAGGACCGTCCAGTCCCTTCCAACAGGAGCAGCTCTCGAGACCCTCCTCCTTCAGAAGGAGGAACAGCAACAGACCCCTGACGGTCGCCTCCAACCACTTGCGCGTACGACCTGGCTGGTCCTAAGACCATGCCTGGTGCGTGCGGGATCGTGAGCGGCGCACCTCTCACGATCACTCCTAGGTACCTCGCTCTTCCCGGTGTAGCCCGAGGAAGTTGAAGGTATAGGAGAGACAGACCTGACGCTCCCCCCCCCCCGCTCGCTGGCAGGACCAGCGTACGTGGGGGCTGCAGCCGATCACCAACCCGCGGTGGGGATCGATCTGCAGGCCTGGCCGTGCCGCTCACCTGTGGCGAGCGGCTCGACTGAGCACGTCGACCCCGGTCCCGTGCGTCAGACGAGCTGCTGCTGGCCACCGTCTCCGTCCGGTCCCTGTGGGAGCGGCGGTCAGGTGATCTACAGAGCTCGCTTTCGCGGTGAGACCGGTGAGCGTCCTCACGGCACGTCAAACCGCTGGTACCAGCCGAAGCTGGTGCCGTTGGTCGAGGGGACCTCTTCCCAGCCTCAACCCGTGGCCGGTCAGAGACCGTCACGTCAACCCGAGGTACCGGCTGGTCGCTACGAGAGCGGCCGCTGGCCTGGCGAGAGTCATTGCGCGACTCTCGACAGTCTTCTGCTCCGTGCCTCTGTCATGACGGTGAGCAAGCTCAGGCGTCTTGACTTTAGCTGCACGGTCGCCCGAAGGAGACCGTACACTCGGACCTTCTCGCGAACGAGAAGTCGAGCCGGTACCTGGCTTAGCAGCAGTGCTACCAAGACCAGGCTCGGATGTACCAGCAGTAGCCAGCACATCCTTGGTCCCCGTCTTCTTCTTCTTCTCAGAAGAGGAGACGGGCCCTGTTCCCGAGGGAACAGGAGGACCAGCAGAAGCACCCCCCGTCACGCCAGAGCGAGACGGGCCCTTCGAAGGTCCCGCAGGAGCCTTCTTAGGGGGGGAGGAGGCAGCCTTCTTCTTCTTCGGCTTGGAAGCCTTAGAAGTCGAAGGGGGAGAGGCGGCAACAGACGACGAAGAAGACGATGAAGACGACGACGACACCTTCCTCTTCTTCTTCCTCTTCTTCGTCAGCTCTCTCAGGACGGACGTCAGGTCTTCCATCCACGGAAAAGTCGGGCCAATTGCCGAAGCAACACGCCCCGACTGATCCTGTTCGTTGTTGTGACTACACCATGAGTTACAACTGCCGACCCCGCTAGCCGTTGAATCAAGCCCTGGATACTGGTCAGGATAAGAGCGGAATCCGCCGCATTTACGCCCCTCCAGCCCGGGACACACTCTACGGGCAGCTGGTGGGTGCAGCGAAAGCTCTTCTTGATCCATAATAAATTCAATTCACTTCACAATGAAAAATGAAAAAGAGTACTTACAATTTCATTCAAGACCACAAACAAACCAGTCAGAAGAAATTGTAAACATCCAAAGCACACGACGAAATAGCGGGCAGAGCGATGACGAACACGTCCTGTCACACCACGGCCGAAAGCAAAACTGGTTCTTCACCGCCCGGGCGCGCGGCGCGCGCACGATCGGACAAGCAGTTAACTACCGTTCTCCCCTTGTTCGAAGCTTACGACCGTCCCAGCTGCCGCTAGTTACCTTCCTATTGTTAAAGGACCGAGGGTTTGTATTACGTATCGGAACAAAGGAGTTTTAAAACAAATATTTACCTAGAAGGAACGAAGAGCAGAGCTCTGGTTCAGCTGTCATCTCTGGCAGTCGGACGAGTCAGCATCAACGAAACATTAGGTATTACACTCGCGCTAAAACTGATATTATCTATTTACCGATGCATAAACAGAAGAAATAAAAATTACGATACTTCGTGGATGTCAGCACGAAAGGAAATTATCACAAAAAACATGAAAAGAAAATAGGTCGTTGGTGTCCTCTCTCGCGTTGTACATAACGAACATCAACGAAATTGAGTTGCACTCGTATCAAAACCGACTTTATTAATACATTATCGATGCAGGGAGCACAGAAATATAATTGAAATATTTTCTTAAACATTCGATATTCGGCTGATTTAATATTGAAGAGATAATCACACAAACACAAAACCATAACGCAACGGAGTCTAGACTTTCGACATTTTATTCTGCATTGAACAGTATAGTCTTCCATATGGCTAACGAAGGCAATTACTTTGTTTATATTAACGTGTAACACAAACAGCATTGAAAATTTTCATGTCATTAGGACATAATATATTAATATAACCCCAATATCATTATCTGAATATTATTTTAACTCATTGAAATCATAGTCTTCGTTATGATGAACGAAGGCGTTCACTTTGTATACGCAAACAACACGAAATTTTTTTAGGTCATTTTGAAATAATACATTAATTTAATTTTAAAAATACTATCTAAATAATATTTTAATCAATTTAAGTTAATTCCTTAACGTTTATATTTTGTTGGTAAGCAAAACAAAATACTGGAACCGTCACCACAGTGTCACTGTCATGTCGGGACCATCAGATGTGACTTGTGCTTTGTGTTGTGTTTTACGAGACTTTTTTTTTTTTTTTTTAGTGATATTTTTATAATGGGGTATAATTTGATGTAAAATCTATTCTGGATACTTCAAGGAACTTTTATGCTAGGTAAATGCGCATCTTTCTTTATCAGGAGGCAATGAATTGGCATAATTATGGTAAGATTAGATAGTAGGCTACCTTGTGCCTGCAATGTCTACCAATGTACTAGGCTAGTAGGCCTAGACCTAGGCCTAGCCTATATATTAGTTACGTCTGCCCCAAAGCATGGCAAATTATATCGTATCTTGCATAAGGCCCTGCCATTATCAGGAATAATTAATTGTAATAGGCCTAATATGACTATATATAGCTAGGTATAGTAGTAGGTAGCTACCTTTTGCATTGCAATGGCTACTTAGTAGTAGGTAGTATGTCCATAGATCTAGGCCAGTAGTAGGTAGGCCTAGTTACGGCTGCCCCAAAGCAAGGAAAATAATTTTATCTTTGTGCAGTATAGGCCTATATCCGTCAGGCTTTTATTTGCTTAAAAGCCGTTAATTAGAATAATACCTAGCCTATAAGCCATTAATCTCAATACAATTGGATTAAGGTAGGCCTAGCCTAGTAGTAATGGGGTAGATCGAGCTGACAGGCGCATCCTAAGGTACAGTAAGTTCCAGAAGTGAAGTGACAAATCTCAGAATTGATCGTACTTCTTTAGAAACTCGTGGGGTTGCCAGTTAGTATATTTTATTCCAATTATTGTCATCCTATTTATCTGATAATACGTACCAGTGATTAACTGTATAAGAGCAGAAAATATTTCCCCAGTGAATGATCAATGTTTCCCCGGTGAATGATCAATGTTAGTTCAATAATTGTTTATTAAAAGAAAAAAAAAGATTTTTCCCATAGAAACGTCTGCGGCTCTGAAAGTGTGATATCAAGTGTTCACCATAGAGTGGCAGTAGGAACCGAGTGCATAAGCATTGGCCTAATATTTGTAATTTAACTTTTTGTACATGAACTTTCCTGTCAGATATATACTTAGCAATACGTCTCTGACGTCACGACAGAATTCAAAACTCGCGGCACACGCGACAGGTAGGTCAGGTGATCTACCTTACCCGCCGCTGGGTGGCGGCTGTAAGAACCAATCTCCCTTTCCAGTCAGAATTTTTCTGTCGCCGGTGACGACTACACCTGTGGTTGTTACCTCCTGACAGCTTTATTCAATTCTCGTTGCCGTGGATTTATTTGGACTGACTTTCGGTGAAGTACCTGATCTTGTTGGCTTGGCATACGCATTTGTGGATTGTTTTTGGATATTGATTTGGATTCTTCTTTGATTTCGAGATGTCTGAGTTAGAGGTTAAGAAATCTTCTATGTTTAGGGTGTGCTCTATGGATGAATGCAAGGTGAGACTACCGAAAGCTACGGTAGATCCTCACACAGTTTGCTTTAAATGTAGAGGGAAAGAATGTTCTTTTGTTAACCCGTGTAATGAGTGTGAGAAGTTGGATGAGGGTGAATGGAAGGCTCTTTCTTCCTACTTGAGGAAGTTAGAGAAAGACAGGGTGAGAAAGGCTTCGTCTAGGAGTTCTAGTAAGTCTCGTATTAGCGAGGTAGAAGAAAATCCTGTTGTAGCATTAGAACCTTCTCCAGTTTCAGCTCCTGCGCCCTGCATCGAACCTAAGGATACGACTACGGAAGTGGCAACCATGAGAGCCACGATCCTTAGCATGGAAAAGAAGATTCGTTCGTTGCAAGGTAAGAGTAGTGAAGGTGAAATGTGCAGTGACCCAGTGCAGTGGAGGGTGCGTCTGATCGGCTCCTTAATGCTTCCAGGCCTAGACCTCTTCCAGACTCCCAGTCCCAGTGGAGGAGGAAAGTCAACAGCCGCAGGAAGGGTTAGGGAGAACTCCCACCGATCAGGCGTCCCCTCGGTAGATCCTGATGCTCGTACCAGGCTGCCCTTGTTCGCGCGAAGAAGGAGGTATTGCGCCAATGCTTCTCTTCTTCTTCCTCACCTTCGCCTAGAAGAGGATGGAGCGCCTCGGATTCTTCGCGACCGCTGAAGAGAGGCCTGGAAGGCTCCTGGCGCCCTTTCCTTCCAGCCCGGAAGTTTTCCAGAAGAGCCGGAAGTAGAGATCAAGAAACCCAGGAGGGAGCAGGAGTTCTCGCCTCATAGTAGGCTTCGAGCCTCTTCTCCGGTGGAGGATTTTGCAAGATCTCCAGCTCGAATTCTTGCTGGACTGCAAGCGCAGATTTCGGCGCTGGCGGGCTCCTTGGCAGAGGAACGCGTCGGAAAGACGTCTCTCTCCCTGTCAAGAAGTCTAGGATTCCTTCGCCTGTGTTACCGTCTCAGTCAGAGTCGGTTCTCTCTCCTGTATCAGGCGGATGGAAGGAGGCGCTCTTCCCTCGGCAGGCGCTTGTCGTCTTCCAGGCGTCAATCGCCCAAGAAGTTTTCTACTGGTGACTACATCTCTCCAGTAGGAAGGGATCTAGCGCCTAGTAGGCGTTCGTCTAAAGACAGGCGTACAGCCTCGTCTTCTCGCTCTTTTCCGAAGATCCTTCATTCCGGATAAGAGAGCCTACTCTTTGATGGATTCGTCAAAAGACAGGATCTCGCCTTTTGTAGGCGCCTTGAGCCTAGTAGGCGCTACTCCCAAGTAGACGCTCTCCCTCTCCCAAGCGTGGTGCGGAGGATACGCTTTTCTCCTGATAGGCGCTTTTCTCCTGATAGGCGCGGCTCTCCTTTTAGCCGCTCTGTTCAGGACAGGCGTGTAGAGCCTGGAAGATATGTCTCTTCTGGGAGACTACCTTTTGAAGAGACACACAAGTCTGGATCGAAGTTTGTGGAGCATGGTAGACGCGGTTCTACCTAGTAGGCGACCTTCTCCAGGGTTTCGCTCTCCTGTAAGTAGGCGCCAAGAGCCTAGTAGGCGTTCGCCTCATGGTAGGCGCAGCTCGACTGGCAGCCACTCTCCTTTGAACAGGCGCATGGATCCTGAGAAGCGCCTTGAGCATAGTAGGCTCTCCTCTCCATAGCAGGCGCTCCCCTTTGGAAGCCCGGAATTCTAGGAGTAGGATTAAGGATCAAAGAGCACGCACTCATCAGAGTAGGAAGGACTCATTCGAGGAGGCGTCTCCAGAAACTTTGGCTTCCCTGATAGGCGCCAGTCTGCTACTAGACACTCTCTGGACAGGCGCACTTCTTTAGAGAAGGCTAACTGCCCTCGTAAAGAAGCGGAGGGTTCTTCAGTGGATGAAGTTGAACCTTCAGAAGAGGATTTGGTGAAGGACTCGTCAGTTTCGTCCTATAAGATCCTTACAGATCTCTTCTTCAAGAGTTTGGAGGACTCCCTTATCCCGTCGCTCCTCCGTCTCCTCTCTCTTATTCTCGACTTCGAAGAAGACGAAAGTTTCCTCTTGTGTGAGGATGAAGCCAACCATCTCAATGAAGAAGGCTTTGAGAGGTTTTGGTGATTGGCTGCTTTCTAAGGAAGAGAAAGGGAAGACTGTGTTTTCTTTCCCTCCTTCCAAGCTTACGGGCAGACTGGGATTTTGGTACGAGTCTGGAGAACCCCTAGGCCTGGGTCTTCCTTCATCAGCGGATGCGGACTTCTCTTCTTCTTGGTAGATGCAGCACGACGCTCGGCTCTTTGTCTGCTAAGACTACCTGGGCTATGAACGAGCTTGACCACCTGCTGAAGGAATGTTTAGAGTCTTGGAAGTCTTCAACTTCCTTGACTGGTCTTTGGGGGTCTTGGCTAAGAAGACTCAGAACCCGGATGCTATTTCGCCAGAAGATCTCAACAGTGTTCTAACGTGCATTGATAAAGCAGTTAGAGATGGATCGAGCGAAATAGCCTCCCTGTTTGGAGCAGGGATCCTTAAGAAGAGATCAGTCTTCTGCTCTTTTCTGACTAAGTCTGTTTCGCATGCCCAAAGAGCCTCTCTTCTGTATTCGCAGCTCTCGCCTCTGCTATTCCGAAGAAGATAATACAGGACATCTCGGGATCTATCTCTGCGAAGGCGACTCAGGACATGCTCGCGCAGTCGGCACGGAAGCCTAGGACCTCCTTCCAGACGAAGACGAAGAAGGAGACTCCAGCTAGACAGGAGCCCTTTCGAGGGGGCCTCCTCTAGAGCCTCTACCTCGAGAGGTAATAGACCTTTCAAGAGAGGTAGATCCTTCTCACGCTCTGTCAGAGCTAAGAAGTAGGGAAGTAGTCCTCCAAACCAGTAGTAGCCAGACTTCTAAGATTCTCGGAAGCCTGGGCAAAGAGAGGAGCGGACAACTGGTCCCTCTCGATTATCCGGAAAGGATATCTGATTCCCTTTTACGGAAAGACCACCGTTGACAACGACTCCGAGGGAGTGGTGGCCAAGGTACAGGGATCCCATCATGAGCCTTGCTTTAACACAAGCAGTGGAACAAATGTTCGAGAAAGAGGCTATAGAGCTAGTGAGCGACCCTGGCTCAGCGGGCTTTTACAACCGCCTTTTTCTAGTTCAAAAGCCTCAGGAGGATGGAGACCGGTTCTGGATGTAAGCGCCCTGAATTTCTTTGTAGAAAAGAGGAAGTTCGCCATGGAGACGACATCCTCAGTGTTGGCGGCCTTCGGCCAGGGGACTGGATGGTGTCCTAGATCTTCAGGACGCTTACTTCCTGTGCCTATCCATCCTTCTTCAAGGAAATACCTCAGGTTCATGATGGGAGGAAGGATATTCCAGTTCAGGGCTTTGTGCTTCGGCCTTTCAACAGCCCCTCAGGTCTTCACAGGACTAATGAAAAATGTAGCAAGATGGCTACATTTGGAGGGAGTCAGAGTGTCCCTTTACTTGACGACTGGCTAATCAGAGCCAAGTCGCAGAAAAGATGTTTGGAGGACCTACAAAAGACCCTTTTCATGGCAAGTTCTCTGGGACTTTTGGTGAACTTTCAAAAGTCTCGGTTGATCCCCAGTCAAGATCGTATCTATCTGGGGATTCGGATGGCTTCTCTGGATTTTCGGGCTTTTCCGTCTCCAGAACGGATAGCCCGAGGGTCAGAGAAAGTCAAAGCCTTCCTAGAGGAAAGAAATATGCACAGCGAGGGAGTGGATGAGTTTGTTGGGGGACACTCTCCTCGTTGGAGCAATTCCTTTCTCTAGGAAGGTTGCACCTCAGAACTCTCCAGTTCTTTCTACATCGAAACTGGAGGTGTCGTTCGCAAAAACCTAGAGTTCTCCTTCGAGATCTCAAGGGAAATCAAGAAGGAACCTCTCTTGGTGGGCCAACCCTCTCAGGTTTTGCAGAAGGGGATGTCCCTTCACATTCCGAACCCCAACCAAGTGTTGTATTCCGACGCCTCGGAAAGGCTTGGGGAGCAAACGCTCGGCTCAAGAGAAGTGTCAGGCACCTGGAAGAAGGAACAGGTGACCTGGCACATCAACAAGAAGGAGCTGATGGCGGTTTGGCTAGCTTTGAAAGCTTTCGAGCCCACGTCCTAGCTTCAGCAGTACAGATCAACTCGGACAACACACGGCCCTGGCTTACATCAGGAAGCAGGGGGGGACTCACTCTTTCTCCCTGTACGAGACAGCAAAAGAACTTCGCTTTGGGCAGAGCAAAGGAAGATTGTCTCCTTACCAGGTTCGTACAGGGAGAAAAGAACGTCAGAGCAGACCTCCATAAGCAGGAAAGATCAAGTCCTGCCTGCAGAGTGGACTCTTCACGAGGATGTTTGCCAGGACCTGTGGAAGCTTTGGGGCAAGCCTCATATAGACCTCTTCGCCACAGCCAAGAATGCGAGGATAGCCAAACTACGCTCTCCGATATCGGACCCGAGGGCAGTGTCGATAGACGCGTTTCTACTAGATTGGAAGGGTCTAGACATGTATGCTTTTCCTCCATTCAAGATACTGGGAGAGACTCTAAAGAAATTTGCAGAATCGGAGGCAGCAAGGATGACGCTGGTAGCCCGTTCTGGCCCGCACAAGTATGGTTCACAGAGGTACTGGAATGGTTAGTAGATCTTCCAAGAACATTACCACAGAGGATCGATCTGCTCAGACAAACCCACTTCGAGAGGTATCACAAAAATCCTCCCCGCTCTAGATCTGACTGGCTTCAGACTGTCAAAAGTTTGGTCAGAACGAGAGGCTTTTCTGCAAGAGTTGCAACCGGCTATCGCAGCAGCAAGAAGGCTTCTACCCTTAGAGTCTACCAATCGAAGTGGGGACGTCTTTGGCGTGGTGTAGGAACCATCACTTTTCCTTCCAGTACCTCTGTTGACCCAAATAGCAGACTTCTTACTTTTCCTTAGGGAAGAAAGTGGATGGCAGGTATCAACCATTAAAGGCTATCGTAGCATGCTATCTGCAGTGTTTAGGCACAGAAACTTAAACATTTCAGAAGATAAGGACCTTCATGATCTAATAAGATCGTTTGAAAACATCCAAGAAGGTTTCTCCAGGGGTTCCGAGTTGGAATCTGGATAGTGCTACGTTACCTGAGGTCCAATAAGTTCGAACCGCCTTAGTCTGCCTCGTTTAGAGACCTCACGAAGAAGAAAATTTTTCTCATGGCATTGGCTTCCGCAAAGAGGGTTAGTGAACTCCATGCACTAGAAGGAAATGTGGGATTCAGAGGAGATGCAGCTATCTGTTCGTTCCTTCCTTTCGTCTTAGCCAAGAACGAAAACCCCTCAAATCCTTGGCCTAGGAGCTTTGCAGTACAAGGCTTGTCTGCAGTAGTGCGAGGAAGCAGAGAGGTCGCTTTGCCCAGTACGAAGTTTAAAATTCTATCTACAGAGAAAAGAAAAAAACTTAAGGGCAATGATGTCAACCTTTGGTGCTCTGTAAGAGATCCAAGGAGGACTCTTTCGAAGAATGCGCTTTCTTTTCTTTATCAGAAGCCTGGTGAAAGAAGCGCATGCGATATGTGATGAAAGTCAATTCAAAGTTCTTAAGGTCATGAGGTAGAGCTATTGCCACGTCATTGACTTTTAACAAAAAACATATCCCTGAGTAATATTATGAAGGCAACATCTGGCGTTGCAACTCAGTCTTTGCAAACCACTATCTGAGAGACGTCAAAATTACGTATGAAAAGTGCTCGGGTTAGGCCGTACGTATCGGCGGATTCGGTGCTGGGGCAGGGAGCTGAGAACATATCCTTAGTAGTATTTTTTTGCCCCCTTGTTAGGTTGTAAGTTTTTGGTTGTTTGAAAGAACATGCGGGTAGGCATGTTTTTCATTTCGTAGTCTAACAATGATTAGATTGGTTAGGTGATCGGTTTATGTTTGAGCTCCTTGCAATGATAGTGGTTAGGTTCTGTCATATAAGTGGGCGAATCCCCGTTGACAGATCCTGCTCGGATTCTATCAAGTAAGCGGATAACCAAATCCCTTTGATAGACCCAAAGAGTCTGTCAGCTGTAGGTCACTCGCTGAAGCTCTTAAGGCAACGCAGACTCATAGACAGTAATACGAAGTCTTCTGCCTATACAGGTAAGAACCAAGGTTGTATTTACATCCTACAAACTAGTGTTGTTTTCCCTTTTTTCCATATCTATATTGCTGTCTCTTTCCCTCCACCAAGGGTGTCAATCAGCTAAGTATATATCTGACAGGGAAAGTTCATGTACAAAAATGTTATTGTTAGTATACAATAAGGTTTTGTACATACTTACCTGGCAGATATATACGATTGATGGCCCGCCCAGCCTCCCCTCAGGAGACCGGTGGAAGGAAAAAATTCTGGCTGGAAAGGGAGATTGGTTCTTACAGCCGCCACCCAGCGGCGGGTAAGGTAGATCACCTGACCTACCTGTCGCGTGTGCGCGAGTTTTGAATTCTGTCGTGACGTCAGAGACGTATAGCTAAGTATATATCTGCCAGGTAAGTATGTACAAAACCTTATTGTATACTAACAATAACATTTCTACTTTTATAGCGTTATATCGAAATTTATTATGATTTAATTTGATAAAGCACAGAGAAGTTTAGCATCTGATTAAATTAAATATAAATAAGACAAGTTGGTGTAAAAAAAAACGAAATCCAAGTTATATGCGCGTTTAGCATTGGTTACATAGTTAGGCCTATTTCAAGAATCATAAAGGAAATATATTTTCCAGCTTGTAGTTAATAATTTAATCAAATTTCTCAATTGTGCAAATTTTCCATGTGGAATTGCGTTCAGGGTCGCACAAACAAAGTATTTTCGTAGGTTTCCACTTTTTTTTTTCAGTGCATAAGTGAGACTATTCTTGTCCATACGATGTGGAGTGTGAATATGCTGGCGAGCATTATTTTAATTCGAGTATCTCCTGTTATGCTCTCTCTCTCTCTCTCTCTCTCTCTCTCTCTCTCTCTCTCTCTCTCTCTCTCTCTCTCTCTCTCTCTCTCTCAGGACCTTTTTATCTAGTCAGGAATAACTAGAGGTCTGTTTTAAGAATCAAGCACTAGGCCTATTGGTCATGCTCGGGTGTTTCTCTCTCTCTCTCTCTCTCTCTCTCTCTCTCTCTCTCTCTCTCTCTCTCTCTCTCTCTATATATATATTATATATATATATATATATATATATATGTATACATATACATATATATATATATATATATATATATATATATCATATATATGTTATGTATATATATGTATATGTATATATATATATATATATATATATATAGAATATATATATATATATATATATATATATATATATATATATATATATATATATATATACATATATCATATATATATACATATATATATATATAATATCATATATATATATATATATATATATATATATATATATATATATATATATATATATATGTATATATATATATATATATATATATATATATATATGTATATATATATATATATATATATATATATATATATATATATATATATATATATATATATATATATATATATCTAATAAAAGGAGCCCATAAAAACACCAAAATATAGAGAAAAAGTACTATATTTCAGAGACTGCTGTCTCCCTCTTCAGGTAGATGAATGAGAAAAGTTTACAGAAAAGGTGGTATTTATACCAAGAGGTCCATCCACAAACAAGCCATTTAAGTCACCCCCGCTGATAATCTTCCTTAATCTTCTTAAGGGTTGGTTGAATGAAGACGTTGTCGATCGTGTCCGAAATCCATGCTCCATTTTGAGATGTTCATTACCTGCCTCTCTTTTATTAAGCCGATTCCATCATTTGACTCTTGTACCGGCAGTTGCCTGCTATAAATTACACGTGACAAATTTTCCAGTTTATTCTCATGGTTATGTTCATTTATATGGTTGAAAATAGCAGAGTTCTGTTGTCCATACCTAACCTGACCGTTTGTGTTGTATTAATCTCTGGGGAAGGGATTTACCTGTAAATCCGATGTAAGATTGGTCACAGTCCTGGCATGGGATTTCTTGTATACCAGAGTCCTTTGGAGATGTCTTTTGTTGGACGTTAATCAGGGATTTGGCTAAGGTGTTCGGGGTAAGTAAATACAAAAGGGTTCGATTTTCCCAGGGGGTTGGTTATTCTCTAATCGTGTCAAGGTGGGGAATTATTATTTTATTGTTGGGGGTTATCTCTGGTCTTGTCTTTAGGGGGTCGGTAGACAAGACAAGACCAGAGATACACCCAACAATAAAATAATAATTCCCCACCATGGACACGATTAAGAGAATAACCAACCCCTGGGAAAATCGAACCCTTTTGTATTTACTTACCCAAACACCTAGCCAAATCCCTGATTAACGTCCAAACAAAAGACATCTCCAAAGGACTCTGGGGTATACGAAATCCCATGCCAGGACTGTGACCAATCTTACATCGGATTTACAGGTAAATCCCTTCCCAGAGATTATACAACACAAACGGTCAGTTAGGTATGGACAACAGAACTCTGCTATTTTCAACCATATAAATGAACATAACCATAGAATAAACTGGAATTTGTCACGTGTAATTTATAGCAGCAACTGCGGTACAAGAGTCAAATGATGGAATCGGCCTTAATAAAAGAGAGGCAGGTAATGAACATCTCAAAAAGAGCATGGATTTCGGACACGATCGACAACGTCTTCATTCAACCAACCCTTAAGAAGATTAAAGGAAGATTATCAGCGGGGGTGACTTAAAAATGGCTTGTTTGTGGATGGACCTCTTGGTATAAATACCACCTTTTCTGTAAACTTTTCTCATTCATACTACCTGAAGAGGGAGACAGCAGTCTCTGAAATATAGTACTTTTTCTCTATATTTTGGTGTTTTTATGGGCTCCTTTTATTAGATGGAATTCTGTTGTTACAGAACATTTTTACCAGTCATAATCATATATATATATATATATATATATATATATATATATATATATATATATATATATGATGTATATATATATTATATATATATATATATATAATATATATATATATATATATATATATATGTATATATATACACATATACACATATATGTATATATATATCCCCCAAAAAACTCATACAATAATGCTTGACTGGATTGAACTGATTACTGGTTGTCCGTGGAAATATGAATTTGGGTGATATCACTCTCTTATGATACGCCCACTTACGCAAAATTCAGTCTTAAATTCACGGGTTGGGATATGATTAGAAGATTTGAGGTAAAAGGTTGAAGTGAAAAAGGTGGAGTTAGTACTATTGTTGGAAGAGGTAAAGGTAGAGGGGGGGAGGGGTGGTGGTGGGGTCGTCGTCTCCTACTTAACCAGGTGGTGATATTACGGGCGTTCTGGTTGCTTACGACCGTCTTTCTTATTTTTTGTATAGCGGCGAGTCTGTTTCCCAGGTGCAAGGACAGGTCCTGGTATCGGTCCTGAAGGTTCTATCTTTGCCTAAATAACAGACAGTGGCCCTGCATTGTAAGCCTTGCAATGCCCGGAACTAGGCCTAGAGTCACCTGAAGGTAGCAGCAGCAGTTAGAGCCTTTTTCAAAGATGGTGTTTTATGCTCGGTCCTAGAAGCTAGAATCAGAACGACCAACCACACCCAACTTATCTATTGAATCTCGGTGCATTCATGGTTGATTATGTTTAATGTCGCGGAGATTTTCCCTTTACATTTTAATGATGCTTGCATGGTTTTATGCATCTTCGCTAAAATAATTGATAAAGACCTCTACTCCGGTGTCAGGACGCGTTATAATGTACTTTTCTTGGGGTTGTACACATTGATCGTACATGGTCCACCCCTGTACCATGCGGTTGTTTACCCTAGTGGGTGGAATGATATAGATCATTATATTTGATTAAGATTACATTGTATTGACCAGTTAGGTATGCCCAAAGGTATGTTGAACTGGCTGGTCTAATTAGCATTTTCATCAGGTGTAGCCTAATAGGCCTAGAAACTGTATTGCTAAAGGTGCATAGCCCTATGTATCGTTTAATAGTTAAGAATGCAGCAATTTCATATTTGTCCTTATTGCTTATTATTTTCATGGTAATTCTATACACTTTATTTCCTTTATTTTCCGGCTTTTTCTGGCTGTTCAAACATTATAACTCCCTCTTTTTCACTCTCATGAGCTCTGAATGGCTGAAGTGCTTGGCTTGACAGCCCATATTTCATAAAATAACACCCAACCCACAACAAATGAATATTGATATTATGGCAGCCAAGAAAATTCATAAATTGTTTTGGGTTTTAAGCGAGCATTTCTGCCACAAAAATGATTTTTATGCATGACACTTACCTGGCAGGTATATATATAGCTTATCCTCTTGACGCACTGGCAGAATTTCAAACTCGCGGCAACCGCTAGTACACTGGTAGTTCAGGTGATGGCCACCCCGCTCCCGTGGCGCTGGTACTTGGAACTATTCCCATTTTCCTCAGATTTTCTCTGCCAGCCGAACGGCAACATCGTTGTTGGTTCTCTGTTGGAATTTCCTGCTCGTTATCTGACTTTTGGATATTGGTATCGTATTCAGGAAGTTAGAGTGGCAATCGCAATTGTTTTGAATTTGTCTAGTATGTCTGATTCAGGAAGTATGTTTAGAGTTTGTGTGAAAGAAGGGTAAGGTGAGACTGCCGAAATCATCGGTAGATCCACATACTATTGTAAGAAGTGTCGTGAGTTGTATGTACGTGGACAATAGGTGTAATGAATGTCAGTGTCTGAATGAGAAAGCGTGGAAGGCTCTTATGAAGTATGTGGAGAGATTGGAAAAAGATCGGGTTAGAAGATCTGTATCTAGGAGTGAGAGATCGGGATCTCGAGTAAAACCTTTGGATGATTCCTTGCATGTGTCTTCTCCAGCTCATTCACATGTAGATGTAGCACCTTTCCCCAGGTTTCTCCTGCTCCAGTTGCTGTATCTGAGATACTACGGATCCACAAATAGTGAAAGTGTTCGCTGCCCTTGCGTCCATGGGAGACCAAATTAAACGGTTAACGGACAAAGTGGAAGTGTGGTGACAGTGTTGTGGAGGGGCGTCGTCTGATCGTCTCTCTCGTGCTCCTAGACCTAGACCTCTGTCAAGCTCCCAGACCCAAGGGAGAAGGCATGTCGACAGTCGAAGGGAGGCGAGAGGGGTTGACATGCGATCAGGCGTCCCTTCAGGCAGTCCTGTTGAGACGTCCCAGGCTGCTGCAGTACGCCATAGAAAAGGCGATACTGGGAAGTGCGTTACTCTTCGGATAGTTCGGCCTCGGGAAGGAGCAGACGATTCGCGGAGGTATCGCGTCCTCTCAAGAGGTCATACTGTCCGGTCCTCTTCACAGGAGGAAAGGGCTTTCGACCAGGAAGGGTGGAGTAGCTGAGATTTTTTTCATCGGAGGATGAAGAGATGATACCTATCAAAAGGAAGAGGATTTCACGTCGGCTGGAAGTTCGCTCGCCGCCTCGTGTGAGCCCGGTGCGTCCTCGATCTCCTCATCATCAGGAGTCTCGTAAGGAGGCGGGGACGAAGGAGGTGCTGCGGGATATGCAGCAGAGATGGCAGTAATTGTGCAATCATGGGAGAAGCCGAACAACCTTCGGTTAGAGTAAGGACTCGTCTCTCCGGTTAAGTCCTCCAAGAGGACGCAGGACGTACAACGCGATCCAGGACGCAGTGCGTCCTGTAAGAAAGGACGAAGTTCAGGACGCAGGACGCAAGAGGAGAAGTGATGGACGCAGCGTGGACGCATACGTTCAGGAGGAGCGAGGACGCAGGCGGCAGCAAGTCAAAACATTGTCTCGACAAGGAAGAGAGGAGTTTTGTAGGGAGTCAGTGCCACATTCACTTTCTAAAACAGCAGCTGCATAAGGACTCTGATTGGGAGAATCAGCAGGATTTTGGTTTGCAAGATATTTCTTCGCAGGAGGAAGAATTTGCGGAGAGTACGGAAGAGGACAAGACGGAAGCGCCTTCTTCGGATTACAGAGGCTAAACAGAGTGCCTTCTTTCTCTGTTTGAAGGAGATTTTCAACCTTCAGGCCCGCCATCGCCTTTGTCGCAATTTTCAAAGACGAAGAAAGCCAAGAAATCGTCGTTTTTTTTGAAAATGACTTTGTCCATTTCGGCCAAGAAAGCCCTTCAACGAGTAAATGAGTGGTTGAAGGAGAAGAAAGAGAGTCGGGCAAAGACTTCTTTTGTTTTTCCTCCGGCCAAGTGGCTTCGAAGTCTGGTGTTTGTATGCTACGGGGAAAGTCTTGGCCTGGGAGTACCTGCCTCCTCCCAGGGAGACTTTTCAAACATAGTGGATAGCTCCCGTAGACATGCTTTGCATTCAGCCAAAGTGTGGTGGACTTCTTCGGAGTTCGACCAATTTACTCAAAGGTATCTTTAGGACTTTTGAGGTATTTAATTTCTTGACTGGTCGTTGGGGGCCCTGGCTCGGACTTCGGAGATGGAAGAGTCGTCAGTATCCGAGTTGTCGAGAAAGCATCATGTCCTTGTATAGATAAAGCCTTGAGAGATGGAGCTAATGAATTGGCTTCAATATTCACAGCAGGCGTCTTGAAGAAAAGACATCTATTATGCTCGTTCGCTGCTAAAGGAGTGTCGAACGCGCAAAAGTCGGAGTTGATGTTCTCTCCCCTGTCAGGACAGCTCTTCCCTCAAGAGATCATTAAGGACATCTCTCTCCCTCACTCAGAAGGCTACCAAGATCTTCTTACGTCATCTGTGAGGAAGTATTTACCTTCTAAGGTCATGAAGAAGACTACGAAAGATACGAAGACAGCACAGCAGCCCTTTCGGGGTAGGACTTTCTCCGACCAGCATTTAGAGGGAAAAGAGTTCCAGCCAAAAGAGGTGCTAAAACTTCAACGAAACAATGAGTCAAAAGTCCTCCAGACTTGTGTAGGGGCCAGACTTTTGGACTTCTGGGAAGTCTGGCAAAACAAAGGAGCGGATCCTTGGTCCGTAAAAGGTAGCGAAGGAAGGGTACAAGATCCCCTTTCTCAAGAAACCACCTCTCGTACAGCTCCGAGAGCCCTAGGGGCTCACTACATCGATTTAGAGAAGAGAGAGGCTCTTTGGCATCAGGTCGTCACCATGATGAAAAAGGGGCAATAGAACCGGTTCTGGATTGCAAATCCCCAGGTTTTTACAACCGTCGTTTCTAGTACCGAAATCATCAGGACGGTTGGAGGCCGGTACTGGACGTAAGCCAGCTAACTTGTTCGTAGGAAAGACCAAGTTACGATGGAGACGAACGATTCAGTACTGGCAGCGGTACGACCAGACGATTGGATGGTAACACTGGACCTTCAGGATGCGTACTTCCATATTCCAATTCATCCAAGGTCCAGGAAATATCTGAGATTCGTAATCCAGGGGAAGGATTTATCAATTCAAAGCCCTGTGTTTCGGGCTGTGCACGGCGCCTCAAATTTTTACAAGAATGATGACGAATGTGGCGAAGTGGCTTCATTTGGCAGGAGTCAGAGTATCTCTCTACCTCGACGATTGGCTCATAAGAGCACAATCAAAACAGCAATGTCTGGAGGACACGAATGTAACATTGGATTTAACCCAGCAGCTGGGTCTGAGGTGTGAACCTGGAAAAGTCACGACTGATCCCATCTCAGGAATAGTTTATTTGGGGATTCGGATATCCTCAGTGACTTTTCGGGCTTTTCCGTCACCCGAAAGGCAGACCATGTGTATACGGAAAGTGGAAGAATTCCTATTGAAAGACCAATGCTCAGCGAGAGAGTGGATGAGCCTGCTGGGGACACTCTCTTCGCTAGAGCGGTTCATTTCACTAGGGAGACTTCACTTGAGGCCCTTACAGTTCTTTCTGAACGAGTCTGGCCAAGAAGATCGCAACCAGATTCCTTCGGTTTCCAATTCCTCCAAAGATAAAGGAGGAACTAAAGTGGTGGCTAGTGCCGGAGAGGTTGTCAGAGGGTACGTCACTCCAGCAGAAGATCCAGACCGGATATTATTTTCCGACGCGTCAGACGCAGGCTGGGGAGCGACGCTGGGCCCTCGGGAGGAGTCAGGCCTTTGGAGCGAAGAAGAAAAGGCATGGCACATAAACAGGAAGGAACTGATGGCGATCTTCTTGGCTATGAAAGCGTTCACGAACCGTGGATCAGCGGCAAAGTAGTGCAGATCAACGCGGACAATACCACAGCTCTGGGCGTATATACGGAAACAAGGAGGAACAATCACTCGGTTGTCTCTTTGCAACCTGGCGAAGGAGATTCTTCTTTGGTCGCAGAAAGAAAACGTCACCCTGCTCACCAGGTTCATTCAGGGAGAGAAGAACGTCAGGGCGGATCTGTTGAGCAGGGACGGACAAGTGCTTTCCACGGAGTGGATGTTGCATCGTCAAGTATGCCAGAGACTGTGGAAGCTTTGGGGCACTCCAGTAGTGGATCTTTTCGCTACCGCGGCGACGAAGCGAGGTTACCGAACTACTGTTCTCGATCCCGGACCCTCTTGCAGTCGCAGTCGATGCCTTCCTACTAGATTGGACGGGGCTAGATGCGTACGCTTTTCCCCCGTTCAAGATTTTAGGAAAGGTAATGAAGAAATTCAGGGAAAGTCGAGGAACAAGCTCAACCCTGATAGCCCCATATGGCCGGCCCAAACGTGGTTCACAGAGGTACTGGAATGGACAGTAGATTCCCCGAGAAGTCTACCCACGAGAGTAGATCTTCTCAAACAACCCCACTTCGACAGGTTCCACAAGAACACCCTCGCTCTGGGTCTGACTGCGTTCAGACTATCGAAAGACTTGTCAGAGCGAGGGGGTTTTCTAGAGAAGCAGCGAAGGCAGTGGCAAGAGCACGAAGACCATCGACTATCAAAGTGTACCAGGCGAAGTGGGACAACTTCCGTAGATGGTGCAAGAATCGGAAGATTTCTTCATCCGTACTCTGTGACTCAGATTTGCAGATTTCCTGCTATACCTGAAGAAAGAACTAGGTTTGGCTAATCAGACGATTAAAGGCTATAAGTGTATGTTGTCTGCAGTGTTTAGACACAGAGGTTTAAACCTGGCCAATGACGCAGATCTTAGAGATCTCCTCAGATCGTTTGATACAAAGAAGGATCGACGGTGCAGAACCCCTTCTTGGAATTTGGACGTCGTTCTCAAATTCTTGGAGACGGATAAGTTCGAACCTATGGGCAGTGCACCGTTGCGAGAACTAACTAAGAAAACTATTTTCTTAGTAGCTTTAGCTACAGCTAAAAGGATTAGCGAGCTGCAAGCTATTGACAAGCAAATAGGTTGGAAAACACAACAAAGCAGTTTGTTCGTTTCAACAGGAGTTCTTAGCAAAGAATGAGAATCCTTCGCATCCATGGCCAAGATCATTTGAGATTGAAGGACTGGCTGATATGGTAGGTCAAGAGCAAGAAAGGGTTCTTTGCCCAGTAAGAGCCTACGGTTTTTACGTAGAAAGAACAAGAGGCATTAAGGGGAACTTCAGGTTCGCTGTGGTGCTCTGTTAAAGATCCTACTAGACCTATGTCTAAAAACGCAATGGCTTTCTTTGTAAGAGAAGTCATTAAAGATGCTCATTTGCTTTGTCAAGAAGAATGCTTCGGTGTAATTAAAGTTAAAGCTCATGAGGTGAGAGCAGTAGCTACGTCCTTAGCATTCAGAAAAAATTTAGCCCTCAAGGACATTATAGATTCAACGTATTGGAGGACAAACTCTGTGTTTGCTCGCATTACCTTAGAGACGTGAAGACAACTTTTGATAATTGTCAAACGTTAGGCCCGTATGTATCCTCAGGTACAGTACTGGGCAAAGGAGTTTCCACCCCATAACCTAATAACATGCTAGGTTTTATTTAATTAGGTTATAGTGTTTTTATGGTTGTCTGAGGAGGTTAAAGACCAACTCAGTCTGGTGATTAGTGTGTATTATATGTGTGTGTGGTTCAGGTGACTAACTTTCCTAGCATGAATGCCCGTGGTGAATGAGGGCTAGGGTTCTCTGTCAACGAATTGGTCACGTCCAGTTGTCAGGCCCTTATTGTTAGCTTTCTCAACAAACAGGTCACGTCCTAGTTGAGAGCTACTAAGGTTTAGCAGGCTAAGAGGCAGGACACGAAGTCAGCTACCTTAGCAGGTAAGGAAACATAATACATAGTTCTAAAAATTTTGGTTAAATTTTGAATTATGACGATGTTGCTGTCTATGACCCACCTCCAAATGTGTCAATCAGCTATATATATACCTGCCAGGTAAGTGTCATGCATAAAAATGGTATTGTTATGATACAATAAAGTTTTATGCATACTTACCTGGCAGGTATATATAATTAAATTCCCACCCTCCTCCCCTCAGGAGACAGGGTTCAGAGAAAATCTGAGGAAAATGGGAATAGTTCCAAGTACCAGCGCCACGGGAGCGGGGTGGCCATCACCTGAACTACCAGTGTAACTAGCGGTTGCCGCGAGTTTTGAAATTCTAGCCAGTGCGTCAAGAGGATAAGCTATATATATACCTGCCAGGTAAGTATGCATAAAACTTTATTGTATCATAACAATACCATTTTGTTGGTCAGTATTTGAATTCCTGTCAAATATTCAAGATAACTATTAGGTACTATTTAATTAATTATCTTTTTTGATAGCTGTATGCAATTACTATTTTCACTAATATTCTCCCCTTTTCTTTCACAGCTTCCACACACTTCAGGAAGGTAGGTCCACCATGATGCAGTGAGCCTAGAGTTTTAGATTTTGTCTGTTACTGAATCAATCATTTTACCTCCTGAAGAAAATTTGAAGTGATGTTTTGGTTACGAAGCACTTTACAAAATGTGGTTCATATTGTTTATGTTCACTTTGTCGCGTACGTGGTTTAATGTGTGGTTTTTAAGTGTATATCGAACAAGATGTTTTGTACCATACATGGTGCATGTTATGTATACTGTGTGCTCCCAAGGTCTGTGGTGACATTGAAGACATATTGACTATTTACTGATCAAGTTGCTATTATTTGTAATGCCATGTTGACATATGCTGTTGTATTTTTTTTATTTTGTAGTAGGATTGTGATAAATTGTCATAGTGTGTTATGTGATGTATTGCTCCATTATTTATGTTAATCTTGTTATTAGATATAATTAATTGTGTTGTTAGTAGAATTTGCTTGGTAGTTAAGGCTCACTGTATATGATGCAACCTTGAAGGCTCCTCCTTTAAAAAAGCTATAATTGTTTCAGTAATGATTTTATCGTTTTGAAATTCAAAATGTCCTTTATTTCAAATGAAAGTTGCGAATTCAGTGCAGATTGCTTCACTTGATAGCAAATGTGTAATTGAAAATGCTGTAAACCTTCATTTAACAGAGGAAGAGAACGGTTGAGGAGTTATTGTCTGTTAGTTGCTGTTTGCTTCATTAGATGCTTGCCTAGCTCTAGTGTGGTGGTTTCCCCATTTGCTAGGATCACTTGCTCGCTCATTCAGCTTTCCCTTGCTTGCGTCCCTGTCTGCTTAGATCCAGTTGCTTACTTGGCATTCGTGCTGCGTTTGTATGTGTTGGTTCTTGTTCCCCTGTAAAATGAATTGGGTTCATTACGTTTTGATCTTTCAAACAAAGTCTTTGACATTTTTAAGTCTTATATTTGAATTAATAAACAGTTTTGAATATTTGTTTATAAACTGGTCTGAATATGTTTTAAAAATACCAGGAGGCAATAAAGTATGAGAAACAGAGACTAATATTTGAGAGAAAATTGAATTATTTTCCTTTCCAACATCTTTGAAAGACAGTGCTCATAATTAAGCAAAATTAATTTCTGTAATGACAATTGTTTGCATCAGATTAGTTCTTGTTTATTTTTTTATTATGTGTAGAAATTTGGCTGCCATTTGCATTTTTAATTGCTGAAGAAGGCCTTCAAGGTTCCATCCATGGTGAAAGAAACTTGGAGGTTGGCTGCAGTTGGTGAGTGTTATATATAATATTTTATTTGGTGTTTACATTTTCTATTGTTATCTAACCTTAATAACATGTTTTTGTGCATATTATTTTCAGATTTTTTTTTCAGATTTCAAAATTTGTGATTTGATATTTGTTAACCTCTTGTTGGTTTGGTCTCTTTCAATCTGTAGGAAAGAAAAGCTTTTGTGGTCCAGTTGCATAAATTTCAACTACATGCTGATTCTGTTATAGATATTTACCAGAAGTCTCCTAATCAGTGGCATTTTTTATTTTGTTATAATGTTTATTAGTTCTTCCCTTGCGTTGTGGCTTAGTCGAATTGTGTGTGATTTTGTGATAAATATTTTTTTTAAAGTAACTAAATTACTGTTAATGGCTTACTGCTCTTGTGCTTAGGATTATGTGAGCGAATGAAATAAAATGAGGTATTTACTCGAAGCGTTAAATTAATTCGTAAAAAAAAAAGCGCACAAAGCCTAGGAAGGGTAGGGTGGGGTTGGGGAAGAATTTTAAGTGGCCTCTGGAAAGTTTTTGTTTCTTGTCAAAAAACTCTTTCAACCTGTGATAATGATTTTACATGAAGCGTTAGATTAATAATAAAATAAAAAGGGCGCAATAGGCCTAAGAGAGATAGGGTTGGGGTTCTGGGTAGGTGTGACGGGGTCGGGTGGGAAGGACTTTGAAGGGGAATTTGGCATTTAGAATCCTTTTGCAAATCAGGCCTGTGCAGCCTGTGAGTTGCACTGAGCTATTTAGGGGTTGAGTTGTCATAGACTGGGAATGAAATAATTAAGCTACATTATGGAGTTCAGTTACTAAGGTTAAGCAAATCACATCATGCATGTTAGTCAGGTTATGTCAGTTGGCTTAGGTTAAGTACACCCAGCCTGTACTCCATAAAGGTCAGATTTGTGGTTGTGTCTGTTGACTTAAATCAAAGATGTATAGACGGTGTGGCGACTCATCAAGCCTGATTCCAAGAGCTCTGGCCTCCATGTCTCTGCTGTATGTGGTAAGTTCATTTACAATACTCTTCAGACTTTCTGTTCTACTGGAAGCTAAGGAAAAATTTCTGATGTTGCTTGTTAATAAATGAAAAAGTAAAACACTGAAATTTTCTCTAAATTATTTAAAGTATGAATACGGTAAAAGGTTGCAATGTATAATTTCATTGTAATTGCGATATATTATAATACCTATTGGTAATTGGCATAATATTATTTGGTATAATATTAATTTTAATCAATAAAGCTTAATAGGATTGAAAATAAACAAGTGCTGATTAATATTATTAAGCACTCTTTTTTTTTTCTCACCTTCTCCTTTGCTTCTTGGTAGTGTGGAATGGTCTCTTTATAACTCTTTAAAGTAGATAACAGCTAATGTAAAGAGAAATTTATTTTTAAGTTGATAAGATATATTAAGAAGTTTGAGTGGTTTACCTATCATGTGACTGGTCTTTTTGATTTGGGTTACATTTGGTTATGATAGTACATTTTAATGAGGCTCTTAAAATATTTTTCTTAGGTTGTATGGTAACTTTAGTGAGATTAATTGCCCATTTCTTTTAATCTGCAAAGAAGATTCACCTAAAATTTGGAAAATTGCTATTGATATCAATTTTGCACATATATTTTTTAATGACAACCAGTGTTTATGAATTTCCTTAAATTTTATTTTGTTGATTTTGCTTTTTAATATGTCCTTTTGTTCTGTTACAGGCTAACTGTAATGAAGCAAACTGGGAATTTTCTTCAGTTGTAGCATACACACAACTAACCGGGAATCCCTTTATAAAGTAAACATCAAGTAAGTGTCTTCTATTTTACATGGTTTTGTTCATTTGAGTACCGCGCTCAGTGAGGCTATTTTCCACGAGGCTGGTTTTTTGTGTCCGTTCTTGTTAGCAGTATTACTAAGGTTTTT